>NC_025688.1:13481845-13507345 GCF_000633955.1 Camelina sativa
AAGGAAAAGGAAAATAGCAAAAAGGAAAAAGGCATTTTCTTATGAAATTTTGGAAATCTTCTCCTATGGTGATTAGGAAGTCTTGATGGGTATATAAGGAGGTGTTGGGCACGTCCTAGAGAAGGAAGAGAGCTGAGGCATAAAGGTTAGAACCCTAGAGAACTCTCAGTTTGTGTGCGGCTTAGTTTCGCGGTTTGGTGCTTGTGTTGTTCAAGATTCTTTGTTCGTCAGTGTGACGTGTGTGTGAAGGTTGTTCAAGAGAGTTGAAGATCTGAAGTCTAGGCTCAGGGGGAGTTTAGCCCAAAGTTAGGTTATCTTGGTTTAAATCTAGGCTTGGTGTTAGTCTAGTTAAGGGTAGAGAATTATCCTTAAGATTTCATGTTATAGAACGGAGCGGTGAATTAAGAGGGTTGTGCTTGATTTACGCGTTTGCGAATAGGTTGTATTTGCTTTCTTGTTCTAGTGGAATCGAAATCTGGATGTGGTCCCGGGGAGTAGCAAAAACCGAACCTCGTTAACAAAACTCTTGTGTTATTTACTTTCTGCACTTTATTATTTGCACCTCATCTGCATTTACATCTTCAAGAGCTTTGGAAACCTGCAAACCAAACTCCATTGGAATTAAAGTTGGATTACAGCTCTCTAATCCTGCTTCTATCAAGATCCTACGTGCATAGCCTTCTTGTTTGATAGTGATTATGTCTTCCTCTTGATTCACTTTAATGCCAAGATAGTAAATAAGTTTGCCGAGATCAGTCATCTCAAACTTTGCAGACATTCCTTCCTTGCATTCCTTTATGTTCTTGAGGTTGTTGCCAATAGCAAGTAGATCATCTACGTATACTGCAACTAAAAGCAAGTCTCCTTCTTTTGACTTTCAATACACTGAAGTTTCTTTAACACACCTCTTGAAGCCCATCTCCTTCAAGATTTGGTCTAGCTTTGTGTTCCAAGCTCGTGGAGCTTGTCTCAGTCCATACAAAGCTTTCGATAACTTGTAAACTTTGTGTTCTTCACCCTTAATCTCGAAACCTTCTGGTTGATCAACATAAACGTCTTCTTTTAACTCTCCGTGCAAGAATGCAGTTTTCACATCCAAGTGATGGATCTCCCATCCATCTGATGCAGCTAAGGCAATTAGCAACCGTATAGTCTCTATATGAGCCACTGGAGCGAAAGATTCTCGAAAGTCTATGCCACTCTCCTGTACATAGCCTTCTGTAACCAATCTTGCCTTATGCTTACTTATAGAACCATCTGCATTTCTTTTAATTTTGAAAACCCACTTAAATCCTATTACCTTCACATCTCTTGGTTTATCAACTAGTGTCCAAGCCTTGTTTTTATTGATGGAGTCTATCTCTTCTTTGTAGGCAAATCTCCAAACTTGTTTGCCTTTAGCATCTTTGTATGAACATGGTTCATCATTGATCAGAAACAGAAGTATCTCACTCTCTATTGTCGATAAAAGCACATAATCCTCTAGATGCTTTGGTCTCTGGGTTTGTCGTGTAGTTCTGCATAGGGGTTGCTGCTGTTGAGTTTCTTGAGTGACAATCACCTCATTGTCATCTCTATTTTCTTGAGATGATATACTCTCTGTTTCATCTTCTCCTGGATCTTAGATATCATTGTTTGTCACAATCGGACCTTCCACTACAAGAAAATCGTGTATTTGTAGAATAAGAAGATAGTGTTTTAACGCTTTATGCTATGTTAAATAAACGTGAAATTATAGATAGCGTTTATTTATAAGTAGACACTATAAATGCATCGGTCAAACTTAAAAATTTTGACGCGGAAAGTTTTTGGATTTCGCGGGTATCAATTAATAGCATATCTCATAAAAAATGCTATTGAAATGGAAAGCGGGAATTCTTTTTTTTATGCCCGCCATTTGGAAAAAAAAAGAAAAAAAAAGGAATAGATCTAGAATTTTCTCTCGACTCAGTCACTTCCGCCTCACCTTCTCACTCGTCTCACCTTCTCCATTTTTTTTCATTCTCTAATTTCTCAGTTTTCAATCTCTAATCTCACTTGTCGATTTCTAAGGGATTCGTTTGGCCTCACTCGGAGCCTCACTCGTCGGATTTCTCATTCGTTTGGTTTCACTCGGAGCCTCACTCGAAGCCTCACTCGTTGGATTTCTCAGTTTTCCATCTCTAATCTGTCAAGCCTCACTCGAACCCTCACTCGTCGATTTCTGGAAACCGAAGGTGATTCGTTTCTTTTGTTTAATCGAATCGTTTATCAAATCGTTATCACTGTTTGGTATTCTTATCAAACCGAGGGTGATTCGTTTCTTTTGTTCTTTTGCATGCAGATTTCAGGATTCGTTTGAGTTTAAGGTACTGTAAATTTGCATTTGCGTTCTTAATATTGTTCTAAATTTGCGTTATGTGTGGGAATATAGATCTAATTAGCGTTTTTCTTTTCAATTTTATAGAGAATTTTTTAAGTTCGCAAAGACTTAGATCTTTTCGTCTGGTGAGTAATTATTTAGGAGTTTAAGTTTTTATTAAGTTCTTGTTCTCTTCGATATGTGTTTTTGATTGATATGGTTTGATAACCCTGTGTTTGTGGTCGATTCAACATTGTGTTCGTGGTCGAGTTTTGGTGGTTTTGTAAGATGGACAAGTCTTGGGTCTGGCTTCTAAGGTATGAACTTGTCTTTTTTTCTTTCTGTTATATGTTTTTCCTTTTCTAAGAATTAACCTTTGAAATTTTTTTCACTTGAAGGGCCAACCTTGAGTTTCAGACTGGGGCAACTAATTTTGTGCATTCATCTGCAATGAGATTAGGTAATCCTAGTGACATGTTCTGTCCCAGTATAGATTGCCGCAATATGTGCCATCAGCCGATAGCTACAGTGTTGGATCATTTAGTGATTAGGGGTATGGATCAGAAATACAAGAGAAATTCATGTTGGAGTAAGCATAGGGATATTAAGACTGATAAGTCAGCTGAAGATCCGAAAGTTGAGTTAGATGCTTATGACTTGATTAGGACAGCTTTCTTTGATGGTCATTCTCAACCGACAAGCTCCTTTGTAGATCAGGCAGATGTTGTTGATGGTGGTAGTGAAGAAGAGTTTGAGTTTTAGAAGAAGCACGATGATGCTGAAACTCCACTATACTCCAATTGTCCCAACTACACGAAGGTGTCTGCAATTATGGGGCTTTACCGCCTCAAAGTGAAGAGTGGAATGTCAGAGAACTATTTTGATCAGCTGCTGACGATGATTCATGATATGCTTCCCACGGATAATGTTCTCCCGTAATCAACATATGGGATAAAGAAGTTCTGAAGATGTTTGGCTTCGGATATGATATGATTCATGCATGTAAGAACGATTGTCTTCTATACCAGAAGGAATACGAGGCTATGGAAAGCTGTCCTAAGTGTAGTGTTTCAAGATGGGAGAGGGATAAGCAAACTGGTGAGGAGAAAAAGGGGATACCAGCCAAGGTATTAAGATATTTTCCAATCAAAGACAGATTGAGACGGCTATTTAGATCCAGAAGGACGGCTGAAGAGGTTCGTTGGCATTTCAACAATAATAGTTCAGATGGTACAATGAGGCATCCAGTGGACTCTTTAACGTGGGCCAATGTGACTGATAAATGACCAGAGTTTTTAGCTGAGCTGTGGGCCATAGTTTTCAGCTGAACCAAGAAACATATAAAGGGTTTGTCATCAATGGGCATCGATTTCACACTGAGGATGTAATGCATAAGAATCAGAACAGTGGAGTAACATATGAAGCCTTTAGCATGTGTAGATCTAGTGCTAGAGACACTAAACATATGGCGGACATAGTTGCGTTCTATGGAGTTATACAAGAGATCATAATACTGGACTACCACAAGTTTCAGGTTCCTCTATTTAGGTGTAAGTGGGCGAACAAAGGAAACGGTGTGAAAGAAGAAGAAGGATTTACACTTGTGAACTTCAATGTCAACCAATCAACGTATCTTCAAGATCCTTACATCCTGGCATCGCAAGCCAAGCAAGTTTTTTATTCTAGAGAAAATGATTCATCATCTTGGTCTGTAGTTATGAGGGCGCCACAAAGAGGGTATCATGAGTTAGCGACAGAGGAGGAGTTTCTTGTTGCACCCTTATCTATTCCTCAAACTGAAGATTTGGGGGACATTTCTTCTGATGATGAAAGTTTCTATGTTAGAGAAGATTGTGAAGGAGTCTTAGTAATGGAATCATAAGGATAGAATTACAAGATTGCAGTTAGTCGTATGTTTTCATCTCTTTCTCACAATTCGAAAGTCAGTTGTGTTTCAGGTGTATTGTAATGACGAGACGGAGTAACCGTAATTTAGGCCTTGCCCCAACTACTAACACTGACACTTCCCAGCACAATCAGGAAGCAATGTCGCACCAGATTGAGGACGAAATTCATCATGAAGACATATCCCAGCCGGAAGTGCAACCATTAAGTGGAGAACCTCAAAATAGTGAGGTAAATACTAAAAAAAGGAAAACAACAGGGCCAACTAAGATGCGTGGAGTTGCTAAACACCATGAGGACAAGGTTGACGTTGATTTCACAACTCTTGGTCGACATGTTGGTAATGGATCAGTTACACTCTCCTCATTTCTTGGTCCTCTGGTGAGGGAGCATGTTCCAGTTGTACTGGACGATTAAAGGCATCTGGACGATACAATCAAAGATATTCTGTGGGAAGAAATTCAGGTATTCTCTGTAATCTTACACAAGTCTACATTTGAATATTAAACTTATTCTCTGGCACTCAAACTTATTAATGTTTACATTTGAATATTTGATAGGGAAGGTTCAATTTAAATGAAGAGTGGCAAAAAGATTGTGCTTTTAAGCAGATGGGTGGTATTTGGCGGGCTTCTAAATCTAAACTTCTCTCCAAAGTTCGATAAACAAGTAAGAAAGAGTTACTTGATTTAAAACCAAGTAACATACAATCTGCGTCAGCATGGAAAAATTGGGTAAAGAATAAGACTAGTGAAGAATTTAAGGTTTGTGTACGCCTAATATCTATTTGTTTGTAGACCAATGTAGTTATTTTTTTATTTTGAAAACCTCTGGTGATAGTCGGATTGATTTTTGGTAGGTTCGAAGTGAAAGATTTAGGCAACTCAGGAAGGCGCAGATTCCACACACCACCAGCCGCAAAGGAATGACTTGACTGGCCCATGAGATGGTATGGTCAAATTATCTTACTGAGTTATTTCTGAGATGTATGGCTCATGAGATGGTATGGTCAAATTACCTTGGTTATTTGTAGAAGAATAAGAGTTCTGACCCGTCCAAGGTGATTAGGAGCAAAGTTTGGATAGCAGGACACACTCATTCAGACGGAAAACCAGTGAGGCAAGAATTTGCGGAAACAATTGTAAGTGAAATGGGATCAAAAATCAATTCACTCAATTAATAATGCTTCTTCGTATAGCATACAATAATCCTCTTTAACTCTTTGTGGCAGGAACAAATCAAATCCATTGATAGTGAAATGGGTTCCACATCTACCACTAGTATTAAAGATGATGCTGTCAGTCAAGTCTTAGGGAAAGACAAGTCTGGAAGGGTTAGAGGTATGGGCAGAGGGGTTACTGCTACAAAGCTATCATTCATTCAGGCTAGAGATGCCCATGTCCACAAGCTCGAAGCAACACAAGCGGAATTGATCATCAAAATTGAAGATCTCCAAAATGTAGTTCGTGACTTGGCTAAAGGGAAGAAGGTTAGTATAGTTAATTTTAAATTGTGTGCTTGATGATAAGGCCAATTTGTATGTTTGTGTTTGTATTAACTTTATTACTCTTTCCATAGTCTGATGATTTTTCTGCATCGGAGGCTAGTAATGGTAGCCAAATTGGCCCTAGGTGTCAAATTCTGGATTGGTGTTTAGAAGATGATGTTGTTGTCGGGGAAGGATAGTTCTGCTCAGCCGAACCAAATTACAAGATTGGTCGTATTGCAATTAGTCTTAATGCAGCAGCTGTCGTTGTCAAATCTGTAACAAACAAAGATGCGTTTGTATGGAGGCCAACCACCATGGTTGTCTCTCTTGGGGATGCCGTGGGAACGAAAACTGCATGGCCAACTGATAAAATGATATTGAACAATGGTGCAACATCCCCACTTGAATATCAATCAGCTGGTTCATCGGTAATGTTTTACTTTGACTCTTAAATTATTATGACATTGTAGAAAGATTTTAAATATGTCATTTTTTTGAATGACTTAGGCATCACTTGATAAAATCATCATCTTTGATTGGAATTCGGACGATGTAGTAGTTGCTGAGGGTCGTTTGTGGTTAATGGATCCGAAAGAAAAGGCCAACAATATCTGTCTCGGACCTAATGCTGCAATCGTAAAGGTTGAGAAGGTCGTTAAACATGACGCTTATTTGTGGAGACCTACTGATGATATGGTCTTGATGGGTGATGCACTTGATGCCTTTATCGCATGGCCAATAAAGAAGATATTGCTGACTAATATTATACATCCAACAAGAACATCATCACCAATAGCAACATCACCTGGGGTAACAATTCTATCTATTGCTTAAGTTTATATTTGTTGTTATTGGTGATGGTCACTTCTGATATAAGTGTCTGAATTGTTTGGATTATAGACTGTAAGTTGCAGCATCAACACCACCAAATCAGATGGAAAGAAAAAGTGCATGCTGTTGGATTGTAATAATTCAGGACAAGTAGTTGCAGAAGGCAGGGTTTGTTCAACAAATCCAGACGACAAAATCCACTTTGTCCCCTTAGGTCCAAACACTAGCAAGGTATGGATAGAAGTATCAAAGATTGGAGATGCAAAAGTGTGGAGACCAAATTCAGAAGTGGAGTTAGTTTCTGATGCTTTAGGTACAACAGTTGCGTGGCCTAATGATAAACTTGTGTTTGTGTGAAATTGTGGTGTACTTTGAGCTTGTGTGGTTGGATTTTGATTTATTAGTTTATGCCTTTAGAACATTGTAAACTTTGATTTCAATTAACGTGTTCAGGATTTTAAAGGTTTAACCTTTTTTTTATTTAAATACATAAAATAATAAATTAATCAAAAATCAGTTAAATTGATGACATAAAAATAACATAATATGAACGCTATTTGAAAAAAAATTATAACATTAAGTAACGCTATTAAAAAAAATAAAATAACAAAACAAGATTGCTATTATAAAAAGGAATATAGCACGTTTACAAACGCTATTTTATATTACCAATAAACAGCACACTAAAAAGCGCTATCTAATGTGTCAGACCTATTATCGCGGACGATGATAGAGCATTTACGAAAACGTTATAATATCGTTCGATAGCGTTTTTCCGATGCTAAGAATACACGATTTTCTTGTAGTGTTCTCCATTATCCTCAATGTGTCCCCATTGCATATGAAACATTCACGGTTCTCTATCAGATTCTGCAGCTGGTGAACTCTAAATCCATTTACTCTTCTCGTTGAAAACTACATCTCGGCTTACAACGATTCTTCGTGTAGATGGATTAAATAGTCTATATGCTTTTGATCCAGGTTCTATCCCAAGATGAACCAGCGACTGTGATCTATCCTCAAGTTTTCTAAGATGTGCTACATCGACTTTATCATATGCCACACAGCCGAATACTCTCAAGTGGTCGATGTTTGGCTTTCTTCCTCGCAAGCTTTTCATATGGAGTGATGTTGTTAAGTGCCTTGGTAGGTACCCTATTAATCAAATAAGTAGCATGACGTACACCTTCCCCCAAAAGGTAATTCGGTACCTCCATTGCCTTAAGTAGACTCCTTGTCATCTCCATTAGTGTTCTGTTCCTTCTCTCCACCACACCATTTTGTTGTGGAGTGTAAGGGGCTGTTAGATGTCTAGTGATCCCAACAGATTCACAAAAATCATTAAACTCTCTTGATGTGAATTCTCCTCCTCTATCTGTTCTAAGAGTTTTGATAGCTCTTCCAAGATCCTTTTCTACAACACTCTTGAATCCTTTAACACTTCCAAAAGCTTCACTCTTCTCCTTTATCAAGATTGACCACATATATCTTGAAAAATCATCGATAATAACAAATATATACCTGTTATTAGCGAGTGTTGCAGGTGATATGGGACCACATAGGTCCGCATGAAGCAGCTCCAAAGGTTTTGAGGCTCGAAACAATGCAGCTTTTGGGAACACTTGTCGAGTCTTCTTACCAACTAAGCAGGATTCACATAGCAATTTCTCTTCTCTAACATCGGACAGGCCATGGACCATTTTTTGCTGAAACATTGCCTTGATCTTCTTGAAACTGATGTGTCCAAGCCTCGCATGCCACTTCCAGGTGTTGTCTTCGAGTCGTGAGAGAAATGACGTTGGTCTCCCAATCTTGAGACTGATTTTGTAAAGGCGATTTGAGGATCGCATTACTTTCACTAAAAGCCTCTCGCTTTGATCGTGAACAGTAAGGTAGTCACGCCTCATTCGAACATCACAACCAACCTCCGTTGCTTGTCCTAGACTCAAGATGTTGCTCTTTAAATCAGGTATGTAGTAGATATTGGACACAAGAAGTTGTTCTCCATGCTTGCTCTCAAATAGAATTGATCCTTTGCCTTCAATCTCCACACAAGATCCATCTCCAAACTTTACTTTTCCTTTTATGTTCCTATTAAGTTCTGAGAAATAAGTCTTGTTTCCTGTCATGTGGTTACTTTCTCCATTGTCAAGATATCACATACCTCTTCTATGTTGTATTTCTTCGGTATAAGCTTGTCTTCATTCAAGAAAACGACTTCATGCATATACAGAGTTTGATCCGCTTTTTCTGTCTCCTTTGTTTCAACCTTGTTCGCTTCTTGTACCTTTTGTGTCCTCTCTGGGCAAGACGAATCGTAGTGACCGAGTTTGTCACATCGGAAACAAGTTATTACTTTCTCTTTCTTTTCTTGTGTTTGATTCTGATATGTGTGATAGTTGGATCGTTCTTGTCCGTTGTATCTTCCTCGACCTCATCCTCTGCCTCGTCCTCTGTAGCCTCTTCTTCCTCTACCGCGACCTCTACCTCGAAAATTGCTAAAGCTAGGGTTGTAGGTCGTCTGCGGTTGATTATTGGAGCTGGTGAACATCAATCTCCCTTGTGTATGCTCTTGTTTTTCCTATCCTTGTATTGTCTCCTCAAAGGCTCTAAGTCTTCCAACTATCTCTTGGAAACTCGTAGTATTGAGATTCAATACTTGTTCTAAAGAGGCGACAAGATGGATAAACTTGTTCCTAGGCACACTGTTTAGCAGGTTCTTTACCATCCTAGGCTCATCAATGGTTTGTCCAAGTGATGTTGCTTGAGTTGCTATTTCTGATAACTTTCCTGCAAAGCTATCAATCCTGTCTGAATCCGCCATCCTAAGTTTCTCGAAATCAGACATTAGAGTCTGGAAACTTGCCTCCTTAACACGATCAGCTCCCATGTTTCTCGACTTGATTGAATCCCAAATATCTTTAGGTGAGGGTAGATCACCTACTTGTAGTATAAGAGATTCTGGGATTGATTGGAATAATAATGATGTTGCAACATCATTTTTGTCTTCATTGGTTGAACCTGGTTCTATTGTTTCCCAAACCTTTTGAATACGCAGTATAACCTTCATCTTCATAGACCATACAGTGTAGTTAGTTGAGGTAAGTTGAGGACATTGTATCGAAACTGCCTTGTCCAACTCCTTTGGACGTGATGAGGTTGTAATATCCCCCATTGTTTAGAATCAAATCCACTCCTTGGATTGATTAAACCTTGCTCTCATACCAAATAAAAGATAAAGAAAAACTTGATTATAAAGAATAACTCTCTTTATTTTTGTTTAGAAAATCTCTCTCTTAAAACTAAACAATTCTTAAGCTCTCTCTTAATCTCATATCAATGTCACAACTCAACACTTGATATTTATAGAGGTTTTCTTATTCCTTTACCTATTAGAACATAGAACTAGATAACTCCTAATTCTATTTGAACTTATCTTGAGTCTCTCTCTTATCCTTATCTCTCCTTTGCAAGGATATCTTGGACTCTAAGCTTCAAAGCTTATCCAACACACCATACCTCAGTTGCAACTGCAACACTAATCACATCTTTGTACTGAAGCCGGAGACAGTTCGTTATCAAACAAGACGACTAACCAAATAGAGAATACACAGCCACGGAACTGTAAGCGTGGAAGAAGAACTGAAAACAAAAACAGAACCGAAACAGAAACAGAATCAATGCTCGAAACACTCTTCTAAAACAGAACTGAAGACAGAAAAAACAACCGCTTCTTGATTTTTGAAGCGGTGGTGTGTGTTGGGCCAGCAGTCTCCTGTAAAACGGTGGTGGTCTATGCAGCGGTGGAGGTGGAAAACGCAAAGGGGGCAGATGTAAAGGTGGTGCTGGTGCTGGTGCAACCATCTTAGAGAGGTTAGCAGTTTGAGAACTACTCGCGTTACATTCGTTGCTTGGAGGACCTGATGGAAGATCAGGTGGTAGGGGAGGAGGGACTGAAGTTATATCAGCGTTCTGCACAATAAATATGGAAAAACTAATATTGGTATGTTTGCTACTTTATATTTTCTTTTGATGATGACATAAAAAATATTATTATCCTGCTAAGTACAAAATTTGAAGTAAAAAATAGTGTACTCGACAAGGCTATTTTTTGTACATTGAATATCCAAAGTTTTAAGAAAAGAATTTCACATTTGATTATGTGGTTTAAAAATACCTCTTCTTCAAACTAAAAGTAGATTTAAAACATGACATAACAGCCGTTAAAGCGTGATACTAAATTGGTAACCGGTGATAAAATTCCAAGACAATTGAGAAAAAAATAAACGTTTATCAAATACTACCACAAATCAGTAATCAAGTTTTCTCCTATAGTAATCCTTATATACCCGTCAGCTCTTTGTTGATTCCATATGAATCTTGGGCCTCCCAAAATTTTTTACCGTTTAAATTGTGTCAATAAGAGCAATTTTTTTACAAAATGTATGCATGACTCTTTTGCATGTGTTTGGATAATAAACTACTTTTCTCACAATGGTCTCCGAACTTTTAGTGATAATGTTGGAAGAAAAAAGAAGAGCCACAGGAAGCAATTTAGGATTTGAGGTTTTGTGGGTCATCTGTTTGTTTTGAGAGATGATAGCAACAAAACTTAGTTTGTAATTAGACTTGCAGCTATTAGTTATTTAAATTGTGTCTGGCTTTTGACACAAACGATTTCTTGTGGCCATAAAATATATTTTTTAAATAATGGTTTGGTGTGTGTGTGTTTTGTACATTTTGTAATCATTTTAATGCAAATATTTCCCTAATTTGTGTAATTTGTGTGTTTGTCATGTATTTAACGTTTTTGTTACATGTATTTTTTTCGTAAAATCACATGGGATTACAATAATTTGTGTGTTTGTCATGTATATATATATATATATATATATACATGTGTGTTTGTGTGTGTATTTTATCTATAATTTACTTTTATAGTTTTAACATTTTCAACACGAATAAAACTAAAAGTTATATTTTAATGTTATAAAATAATAATTTTTATTGTAATATATCATAAATATGTTTGTCAAATACTGTATCTTGTATTTTACTTAGGGTCATGTAAACATTTGGACATGCTCTGGATTAAAGAAAAAGGTCTACAACTCCAGATAATCTTCAAAGTAATCTTGAGGTTTTTCGTTTCTTCTTATAATCGGTGTGAATTGATAGATTAAGAGGGGGTATTGAATTTGGTATTTTAGAGGATTTTGGTGTATCTTAAAATCATTTGTTATTCAATTGATGATTTTTAAAAATCTATTGAAATCATATGTTATTCAACTTAAGATTTAAGTAGAATCATATAAAATAATTCACAATCACTTGTTATTCAATTAATGATTTATAAATTTCACTTAAAATCCATTGTTATTCAAAATATCATAAACTTTTTAGAATTGCTATTTTGAATGATTCTGAAAAACAATTGTTTTTTTTAGTCATCAAATGTGGCCGAGAGAATAACACCATTTGAGATGGAATTTTGAAAGATTTGAAAGATCTTCTTCCTCTTCCCCTTTTTTATAAGACTTCTTCTAAAGGTACTGCTAATCTACCCGCTGCACCATTAAACACAGTACACAATAATCAACAAACATTAAAAATTAATACGCACCCAAATCTTCTTTTTCTCTTATCCTTGTGATGATCATCAAACACGTAGGTGCAGTTTTTTTGGTTGGCTATGTTTTTAGTGCATGTGATGATCATATATATATGATTTTTTGTAAGTTGGACAAACGATAAGATTACCTACGTACGTGGCCGAGTTTATACATCTCATCTCACTCCGATCTCATTTTTTTATTGTGTTTCATCATCTTTAAACAATTGATTTCTGTGTTAGATATATGTTTTCAGTAGCTGCGATTCGTTTCATCTTTTAAACAAAAACTATGGGTTGACCGCGAAGGCCGATGGAGAACGCTCTAATAATAATCGGGCCATGAGAGACGTCATCATGTGAATTTTGTGCTGAGAAAGAGGATGACTTGAGAGATCATTGGGACAAATTTCCTTTTCTTGTGTTGTAAAATATTCTAAAATCACCTAAAATTTATTAGTAAAATCTCACAAAATCACAATTCTTTTCTTTTTCTTTTTTAATAGAAAAACTCTAAAAACTATTCAAATCTTCTAAACTCTCACTCAAATTTTTCAAAATTCCAAAATATTAAAATCCCACTAAATCCTCTAAAATACAAGTTCAATACCCCCTCTAATTGATTCTTCATATCTAGTACGCACGTTTCCTGTTTGGTATAGTAAACAATGACTTAGACGTAATATTTTAACTAATACGAACTATTTTTTCAAGTAAGTTCTCTGTCCTTTTTCCTCACTACTCTAGTCTCCAAATTAGTAACCAAATGGGACCAAAAAGACTAATAGTGTGTATAGTGGTTGCCAATAAAAGAGTCATCAAATAATATCCAAGTATTAAATCCTTCGACTACATATAATTCAACAACTTAAACATCACTCTCTTCTTTTCTCATAGCTTCTGAACGTTCGTCTCTAGCTAGTTTCCGTATAACCACCCACCCTTCGATTTTCACAGTTTTTTTTTGCTTCACAAACACGTTACTGCGAGAAAATCTTACATTGAATGAGATGATGACCTGAATAAATTATATAGTCTATAGGTAGGTAATTTTAATTTATCAGGAAGACTATAAAGTTATATGTGCTTTAATATTGGAAGATGGCATGAAGAGTACGTATCAAGAAGACCATACCTGCTCTTATGTCCCAAATCAATATTATTTGCATTGATTGTTCCATCTAAATGACTAATGACCTATGGGGCCTTTTGTATCTCAAAACACCTCTCTTATTAAGATTTGTTACTTACATTGATACAACATTTCATGATTACAGGAAAAAAGAAAGCCACATTATTATTACTTTCACACACAACACATTTTTCCTCTTCAATGCTTGAACTTTAAAGTTCCCCTTAACCGGAAATATCAATGGACTTCACTTCAGGCTTCTTCTCCGGCACTTTCGGCACCGTAACAGACAACACACCATTCTCCATACTGGCCTTCACTTCATCCACCTTCGCATTCTCCGGCAGCCTAAACCTCCTCATAAACTTCCCACTCGACCTCTCCACACGATGCCACTTATCACTCTTCTCTTCATTCTCACTGCTCCTCTCTCCACTGATCTGAAGTATGTTCCCATCTTCAACCTCCACTTTCACCTCTTCCTTCTTAAGCCCCGGTAAGTCCGCCTTGAACACGTGCGCCTCAGGTGTCTCCCTCCAATCCACTTTAGCGGCTGCCACGTCCTTATTAGCCGGTGCGTTTGCCTGCGACAAGAACCCTTCGAACGGATCCCATACGTCTAGCGAGAATGGGTCGAACACGTTTGTTCTTCGGCCTCCAAAAATGCTCGGAATTAGAGACATTGCTACACTTCCTTAACTCTGTTTTGATAGTGTTCTGTTTTTTTTTTTTGTAATTTTGCTTTTCTATGGACTCTAAGATCTTTGTTAATTCAAACACATACGTGCCCTAGCGTATATATAGGGAGAGAGAAGAATAGAGTAGAGGATAAGAGAAGAAAAGTTCTGCAAGTTTCTATAAAACTCAAGAATCTTCCTTGTAACGTTCGTATGCAAGCGTCGGTACCAGAATTCTCAGGTGCTTTCAAGAAGTTTCGATGGTGAGGGTTGAGCCGACGTGCAATTCATCAAGTAGACGGCTGAACGCCATGCCGTTTTTGTTTACATGAGCTTTGTTAATGGGTTTTACTATCGTGGCCCATTAAGATCTCCTACATGGTTGTCCTAATAGCATTTGTAATTGAATTATTCGAAACAAAGATGCCGATTTAATAAGAGAAATACAAGTCTAATTTCGGCTAGTTATTTAAAAAAAAAAAATCAATTTTAAAAACCACTCAAATTAGTTGAGAATAAATTTTCAGGATTTATTTTTCTCCGTATTAAATTGAGAGACTCCATATTATCAAAAAAAAAAAAATTGAATTAATTTCGGCTTGTTGATTGTAGTATTCTCGGATCAAAACCACGGAAGTACACTTCTTACAAAATCACTATTCAGATAAGGTTTTAGATTTGGCATTTTATATGTTACTACCATTTCCTACTAGTGAGTTATAACAATTGTTGGTCGGATATAAAATTCAAAAGAATTTTTATTTATAAAATAAAGAAAAATCATAAATAAGAAAAGAAATGTAGGGTCCATGTCAATGATGTTCTTCTTGAACAACATACGAATCATTCGTGTCGCTGACGAACTGCTGTTCAACTAGTGGCGACATCCCCGTGTTTGTTCCATGCCCTTGAAAAGATACCAGCGACCAAACATCAATATTATTTGTCATCTGTATTCAAATATTCAATTTCATTATACACAGTGATTAAGCAACAATATAGTTATACCTGTGGACATAGTCGGTGTTGTGTTGGAGTGTGGTCTTGCGTTTTGACGCCTTCTCAAGAAAATAGCCCCAAAACCGGATGAGAGAATTGCAAACGCAGAAGCAAACGTAACACCAAAAATAAGTGGTAATTTGTTTTTCTTCTTCTTTCCTCCCTTTATTTTCGTCACATCTAAAGGTTCAATATATAGAAAAGGTGTCAAATTATTTTCTTTGATAACATGGTAATAACTTAAGGCATTCGTAATAATACAATCCCATTGTTTATTTTTTTAATCTATATTACGAGGTTTTACTTTTTAAAACGTAATTATTATAGATTTAATATAGTATCCTATATAAAATAAAATACATACACTTTTAGTAACTTCTAAAAATAGTAAAAAGGCTATGTATACAAAATTAATAAATTTGTCAACTAATTTTTAATGATATCTTATGAAGCTGCGATAATTTTCCAAATAATTAGATGATTGGACTCACCGATAATTCAAATATTACCTGAAAATTATGAAGTTCATAGATACGAAAAGTATTGTATACTATGAGTTTTCAGTTCAAAAACATATAATGTACTAGAAACAAGTATATGGTAATAATAAATAACCATATATATTGAGATAAAAATGATAATAATAATAATTAATGTCAAGGAACTATATGTTTAATAATAATTAATGTCAAGGAACTATATTACTCTTTGCTAATGTTTCATTAAGCATGTGATTATTACCCTAGCTTTTCCTTTCCTTTCAAACATAATAATAATTTATTTTTTAAACATAATAATAAAATTTAAGTTTGTGTTTAAATTAAGCAAAAAATGCAATAATAATTTATTACCCCAAAAATAGAAAGAAAGAAATGGGTACAGATTGTGAGTACTGAGTACAAACCTTCTACGGCATTGTTTTTGTGTGGTTCCGTAGCTCCGGGACCTTAATCAAATACCAAATGGAATTAAATGATATCATTCAAAACATTTCATATTATGATATATTTCCTATCGATTAACATCAATCATTCATTCTATATATATACTTCAATGTCAATTGAATCTTAAGTTGGAAGCAATGAAATTTAAATTCCATAAACCAGAGTTCGAAGTGTTCAGACGTAAACGCATGGTCAAGTTTGGTTATTTACTTAAAATTTGAGAAAGTTTTGGTAATTTAAATTTACCTAATAATTAACTAACCTTGGGTGTCTTGGTTGCTGTTACTTATTGAGTACAGCTCCAACCCATTGATGAGGGGCGGCAAATCCGAGTCATCGGTTGACTGAAAGATTATCTGGGACATCGACGTGGCCACTACATCTCTCAAAACAAATTGAGTCGCTTCCCCAAACACCGGTACAATGGGACGCGAACCCACGTTAGTGGTGTCCAAGAAAACGTTGAAAGACCTTCTTTGGGTCCGACCTAGACTCTCAGGTTCTGAGAAGTAAAGAACCAAGTATACCGTTATCCCGGTTAAGGGTAGAGCCTCATAAGAAATTTTTAAGCCGTCTCCTGACACTGCCTTTGACATAACAATCTCCGGCGGCTTGTTCGACGCTCGGGTGATGTCTATTGATGGGGCTGAGGTCGATAGATCGGTCAGTGTTGGGGTTTCTTGGGATCCTGACGCGGACCATAGCCTACCGTAAGGGTCTAACGGGTAGCTATATAAATTTCCAAGAAACCAATAAAATAAAATTTAATTAAATAGGTACGTAATAATATAAACTCGAAAGGAAGTTATCATTATTAATTAACACAATTCTAAAAAAAGCACTTGACGTACAAACTGTTATTTATGAATTTATAAATAAATTCTAAACCTAGGGTAAAAATCACATGCTTAATGAAACATTAGCAAAGAGTCGCTGATATAGAGATTTAAGAAAATTAATGTCAAGGAAAATTATTTACTATATTGTTTTAAGAAAATTAATGTCAAGGAAAATTAATGTCAAGGAAAACAATATTTTAAACTTTTTCTATATATATGCATCTAAACTTGGAACATTAATGTCTATATTAGATGCATATAGAAAAAAAGTTTAAAGGACGGGCGTTTGTGTAGCAGTTTACCTTATAATCTCTTCAGCACCGTACGCCATTCTTTCTTGGAGAAGGAGACCTTCGTTAGGACCAAGATCGTTGTACATGCCAGCGTCCATACCATAAACCTCAATAGAAGATATAAAAGGGTTATAGGACGGAGACGTCCGGAAGAAGCATACACTGATATTCTCATTTGCCGGAGCAAATATCACCTCCGAGAAATAGAAATTTTCTTCGTCGTTGAGCAACGACTCAGTAATTTTAATAGAGTCACGGTGTTTGCGGTCATAAATAACGTCAAAAGATGGTGGCGAGAACTTCCCATCGTAGTTTTCGTATTTAAAGCTCGTCCTCACGAGCGTTTTCTGGCCTTTGGTCACCGGAATGTTGGAGTAGCAGTTGGTTTGACCGGTTGGGAAGTACCGGAGAGTGTTCATGGGCTTTGTGACAACGTCCGGAATCTTCATAGGCTCACCAGTGGTGACAAAGCCTTTATCTCCGAGCCATGTTACATTGTTGGAGTCAATGTAAGATCCCGTTGATCCACAGTCAATGCTTATACCTAATGATAGCGCAAAAAACAAGAGAAAAACGACTAACAGTGAGTTAAACAAAAGTGTAGAGGGTCAAATTAAGAAAATATAATGTCGGAGGGGCTTTATATTTGTAACGTACTTTCTGCTAATGTAACCATTATGGCTGGGAGAGAAAAGAGGGTGATGAGATAAAGAAGTGCCGCCATCATCAACGAGCTAATTTAACTTCATTACATGCACAAATGCATACGTAATATATAGATGAAATGAAGTCTGTTCATATCTTGTTGAATTGAGGTATTGAGTTTGCACAACTCATATAATATTTAGTTGACTTGACTTATTAAGATTGCACAGCTCATATAATATTTGCATCAGCGGTGCAGATCTTGATTTGGTTTTAGACAATTGTGAATTCTACAAAGGGCATTAGTGGAGTGACAAAAGACTCTCAAAACCGACTAATTCATCACATTCAGTCTATTATGCAAGTAACTACAACAAACTATTTCTAATTTAACTACTTGCAACTAAAATAGTTTGTGAGTACCAAAACAATTGTAGCTATTTACATATTTGTGTCACAAACTTATATTCAAGTACTTTAAAAACCAATTTAGATAACTGTGAATTCATTAAATACATACATATATAGATATGAGAACATACAGTAGTCATATGAATATAGCTAGAGAACTAGTATATAATTCTATAATAACGTAAAACATTAATATTTAATTATTTATACATCAGAATGTCATTATGTTTTTTTTTTATGGTAGACTTCTAAACAATCACTGGCCTTACATTACAAATTAGAAATGTAGAAGTCATGAAGGAACTTGATTATTTAATAAAAATGATTGAAGCTTTAAGTTTTGTCCAACTCATTTGGTTGACTTAGCATACAGTGGGCATATTGAAGTCAACCACATTTGTTTTCTTCACAAAGACTTTAAAAGTAAACAGCTCAAGTTTACACACTTTTATATATACGTTCATTATATTAGTAATGTATGTCTTTGTAATAAAGTAAAAAGAAAAAAAAGATATTCAACATAGTGGGAACAAAATGTTTGGATAATTTCATGTGCTCAGTCGATTTTATTGTATATCAAATTCAGTATTATTCATAAAGGTTGGACCTGGTGTAGGGATGAACCGATGAAGTATAAATTAAAAACAAGAAATAAGGCAACTGGGAGCCAGATGGATGGTCCATGCATCCTAATAATCTATTTTTTGTGGTCTTATGTTTTGAATGCAAAATCATGTGTTTAGGAACCCGAACTAACTGTTTTATTCATACTAAATGGTTCTCATGATTTGCTAGTTAGGTAACTATTGTAACAAAATCCACAAAATATTCATTTAAGTGAGATTTAGGCTAATAATTATAATATTTTCTTCAGTTGTGATATTTTTGATTTTTTTGTCCATTAGTTTACTACATATAGTTTTCTCGACGAATACCAATTGTTGATCAATAATCTCTATATAATTATTTAAAAATATTATTAGAAATTTAACCCTACTATTATTTAGCATATTATAAAAATGTCATTATATTTTAATTAATTTAATAACAAACAAAAGAAAAATTTATATTGGTTTATAAAATAATAAAACAATATTTTTAAATTATTTAACAGATTCCATTTATTTTTTCAGAAATCTAAGAAAACTATAACAAACTATTTAGAACAATTATAAAACTTAATTTTGTTTATAAAACTAAGATTAAATATTTGCATCCCTAAATCGTTTATTAATGACATATATATTTTAAAACTAAGATACATCATTGCTTATATTAAAAAAAAATTCAAAAATAGAAAATATTATATCAAATTTATTAAATATTTTTTCCGCACTGCACATCGATGCAATGACATCTTATTAAAATCTAAGGAATCAAAATTTTTATATTTATTCAACATAGTATATACAACTAAAAATTTTAAAAAGTTAAATCGAGATTTCTAAATATGACATTTTCAATGCGAGTTTTGTTTTATTTTCTGGATTTACCAAATTTATATAATTCATGGATTTGAATATTGTATTATGTAGATACCAATAGCTTGAGGGGCTGCGGTCCTGAGAGTGGTAGAGGAGATGGAGGTTGTCCTGAGGGGACGGGGGGTCTCAGAGTGAGATCGGTATAGCTTGAAAGTTGCAACGTAAGAGTAGATGAATTGGGAAAAAGTATGAAGAACGTGGCGATAAGCATAGTAATCGGATGCAGATCTCAAAGATTGATGGGGGTTCATTCTCGGATTTCCCTTTTTGTCTTGGGTGGGAGGGCCGGGATTGTGCTGGCGTGGGGGGTGGGGGGGGCAGAATTGTTTTGACTAGTAGGGTCGGGTGGTGGTGCTCACTAGCCCTGTGACAAATCCGGATATCCGGGTTTTTTGGTATATCTGAATCCGGATTCGGATCTGTCGGATATCAATTTTTGCTATCCGTATCCGGAATCGTCAGCGACGGATATCCGACCACCGGATACCTGACAAAAATACCAGATACTCGTGGATATCCGAATCCGGTGGAAGATCCGCCTCAAAAAACAACCGATATAGTGGGTCCATGTTGTTTTTGTTAATAAAAGATTAGCTCAAACGAGCCAATGGGAAGAAAAATTGTTTAAATACATAACATTATGCGAAAATGTGCGCGCATGGCGTGCCAAACAATCCGCTTTTACATTTGCAATTCTATAAATAAAAGATAAGGTAAAAGAAGAAAACTCCTCCCTGTACATCTTGATAGCGTCGAGGTATGTCGAGAACACTGGTCAGTCATGTGGCGAAGACACCATCTTCACCAAATCTGAGTAGAACGCCACGTCACGGTAGTCATACCTGATCATGCACCGCATAGCACAAATGAAAGCTTCGACTTCGACATGTAAGGGGGAAAGGCTTCGCCAGAAATTGGAAGCTCCCATCCTCGGCGTCGGATCCTGAAATTGGGTACAGAACCATCTTGTGCCTACAAACGAATCACCCGCTTTCCAAGATCCATCAACAAAACAGCCTCATGCGAGAGTTGGGGTCAATTGGGCGGGCGGTGGAAGCCTCATCCTCACCCTCCTCCTAAGCCTGCTGCCATGTGGCAGCCTCATCCTCACCCTCCTCCTAAGCCTGCTACCCGAATCACCTCCTCTGGCCGCTCATCTTAATTCTCAAAAAACGCGTGCATTTCTTGCTTTCCATATATACCACAAAATCCATGGGAAGCTCGAGACATGAGAAGTCGGACTCTTAGTGCCCAAAAAATGATCCATCTTGAGATACACGGACTCCGTCGGAAAGGAGTGTGGCCCCACCAGTACCTGAGATAACGCCCAAACCTGGTGCGCCGGTGGACAAAGAAACAAGGCATGATTGACTGTTTCCTCATCGGCACCACAACGAGCACAACCCAAATCACAAGCAATACCACGCTGATGCAAATTTTCCAAAACCGAAATGCACTCTAATAGTACCTGCCACTTAAAGTGTTGAAGTTTGGGCGGACAACGAACCTGCCAAACACTGGCTAGGAGATGAGTAAGCTCCAGCCCGCCACCAAGTGCCTGAAAAGGCCCTGGGAATATGTGTCGTATGATATCCAGACTTAACCGTATACCTCCCATTCTTCGTAAATTGCCAACCGAGAGAATCCTCCATTGGACAACTTCCTAAAGGTAAAGCCCCTATCAATGCAACATCGAAAGGATCAAAATGCTCATTAAGAAAATCCAGCCGCCACGAGATTTTTTGACGATCAAGTAAGTGAGAAATTTGAAGAGAAGGGTCCTTAAACGAACCCTTGCTACAGGCTGGTCTCGGGAATTGAGCCGGTATCCAAGGATCAGTCAATATAGAAATGGACCCTCTAGACCCAACTCTTTTAATAAGTCTTTTGTTTACCAGAGAGCGAGCAGAAACAATACTCCTCCACCCATATGAGGGAGAGTATGAACGAATCAGTTTCATGGGATTCGTATTCCTATAATACCTACTTTTAAAAATCTTGGCGAACAATGAGTCCAGAAACTCAATTAGCCGCCATAATTGTTTTGCCAACAAAGACGAATTAAAATCATCCACAATCCAAAAAGCCAAGCCGCCCAAATGTTTATTACAACACAAGCTAATCATAGTGGGTACTTTATTATTATTAAAAAAAACCCTAGCTTGTCTTCGAAAGTGAAGTGTCAACGTTATTTATAGAAGAGGAATCAACTTCTTTTTTTTCTTTCATTCCATGTGGGACAAAATTATGAGAGGCTGACTTATTATTATGTTTTGAGGTCCACGATCCACAGCCCACATCTCACTTCTCACTCCCTATATCCCACATCGGTAGGTTTAACCTGAGATCCCCCAAGATTTCTATATATATATCGATTAGGAACCAAAATAAAGACAAAACATTTATATATATCGGGATATATGACTGGAGCTGGATATCCGAGTTGCCAAATTTTCGATATTTGGATCCGTATCCGTTTTAAACAGATATTAAATTTTGGTATCTGAATCCGAGTCCGATATATCGGATGTCTGGTTTTTTGGAGCGGATTTTCTTAGATACTGGATCGGATAATTGGTCTTAGGTCTACTTACCGCTGCAATTATGGTGTGAGGCGTTTGGCAAATAGCCTGCTGTAGTTTCAGATTTAAGGATGAATCTATTATTAGATGGGAAAAGAATAGTAACACCCGTGTCTTGGAATAAAAGTGGAAGAACCGATCAATTTATGTTAATTATCAAATTGACCAGTTTGGTTTAAGTTCACCCGGTTTAGGGCTGGTTTTGGAAATCCCTAAGTGATGGTTTGTAATGCTTTAGACGCCTCTTCTCTCTTTTTTTGTGGCTGTTCTTCATTGTGGGTGTTGAGAGAAAGAAAGAGAGAGAGAAGAAGAAGAAGAAGAAAATCTTGTTGTGGTGTGAAGAAGATTTAAGGAGAAAGCAGAATCGTTAGGGTTCAGAAGAAAATAGATTATACATAGCAAATCGTACCCAAAGGTAGTAAAATTTGGTTGAGTTATACATAAGCCTTGTATCTAGATGCTCATTTTCACGGATTTGGATTTGAGTTAATAATCGAGGAGATATCTGCAGTTTAGTAAGGTGCTTCGTCTCATACGCGAACTGAGACCAACGAGGATTGTAAGTATGATCGTGGTCTCTTCTATTACACGATCGGCACAAGATTTTGTGGTAAGATATCCGACGTCTAGGGATAGCTTTTCACTGGAGGAATTTGATAGTTAACAGTTGATTTTGTTTTTTAGGGTTTCGTCTTTAAGACTGAAGTTTTCTGTTATTTATGTCAGTTTTTCTTCAATGTTGTTTTTGTTTTGTGACTTGTTGTAGGGAGTTACTGAGATGTTGCAGATGCAAGGAGAGTCTCTCATGACTGTATTTGTTGTTTGAATCACCTTGATAAAGTGAGTGTGTGACCATGAGCTTATCTGAACGATTGGATTGTGTAATCATGGCAATGAGAAGAAGGATGATCTAGGATACTAGTTTGGTTTATATGTTTCCGCTGTCCATTTTGATATTTGTTTATATTAATTTGAGTTGGTTATGTTGGTTTATATTTTGAATTGTAATTAATTATTATGTGATATTTAATTATATTATAATTATATATATTTTTTTAAATGAAACGGGTTGTTTCGATTTCACATGTGTCAATCACGTCATGAAAAATTATTAGTTGTTTTCCACCGTAGCAGCAAATGTGTTATATTACACAAATTCATAAGTTTTAGTAGTAAATTTGTTTATTTTGTTGAGGTATGAATCAGAATAATGGTATAGTTGGTGTACGAATCAGAACAATGGTATAGTTGGTGAACGAATCTAATATAGTTTAGTTGAGGTATGAAAAAACTTTTGTTTCTTGTGCTCGGCGGTCGATAGTATTGAGTTTCTCATCCTTTTCTTTTATCAACATTTAATTAAACTAGATTTTGTTTTAAACATATACTCTTTTCTTTTCTTTTAAGCACAAAAAGTCTTCCATTTTTTATGACTCGAGTAAATGATTCTAGTGCTTTGAAAAAAATACCATCTTTGATTTCCAGACTCCATCCCTTTGAACATTCAGATGTGTGGAAAGAGGAATTGTAGGAACAACAACAAAACGGAGAAGGAATGATAGTAATGCATATGAGAAATAGCATATTATAATGTCCCTACTCTCATCAAATTTGGTCGCAACTCACAACTGGTTTCCTAGGGAGGCACTCCATTTCTCCATGGGACCAAATTCAGACGCTCCTCTCAGACACATCCCTTGGACAACATTAGCTGATTTTTCTGCGATATTCCTTCCAGACGGCAATCTATTCCATCTGGAAAGAGCGTAACAATCGCAGACACGGCGAAAACCCCATCTCTGCAATTCGCTTTACACGGTTAATGGACAAGACAATTCGGAATCGACTTCTGCTCCTCCTTCGCTCTGGAAACAAGAAATATACAGACATCCTTGTGTCGTGGTTTGCTACTTGCCTCTAGCTCTATTTAGCTACTCGAAATCTTTAGAACAAAAACTCGGAAAACTCTTGTAAGAAACGGCTTTTTTGGTGAATAAATTTTACATTCATTCAAAAAAAAAACATAACATATTCTAAATTTAACATTGGCCGCCTGGGTTCACGAGTAGCATTGGTCGGGGGTTCAAAATTTAACATGGTATTCTTCGGTCTTAGGAGATTAGTCTTTGCACCTAAGAAACTTTTAAAATCACTCATGAGTTATCAAAAATAATAATAAAATAATAACATATTCTAAGTTTATTTTAGTTTTTTCTATTTCCATGTTTAACAAATAAAAAATGCAAGTATAATATCCTCAAGTAACATATATATATGAAATAAAATATTTACTTTGAATCAACTATCTGACTATAAGTAATGAATAAAAGCTAAAATTATTAAAATTGAACATTACAAAAATAGTCAATAAACTAAAATCATTGAAAAGAAAATTGTAACATAATATATAAATTGTGTACCAATAATAATCAATTTACATTTCAAATTTACGTTGTATTTTTCCAGATCGTGTATTAGAATAAACTTCTCACCTCAATAGGAATTCAAAAATGTTAGAGATATAGCGTACGAGAGATCGAGAGATCGCATATTTGAATTATCATTGTATGAGAGTTCACATCTTCCTCGAGACGCAAGAGAGATCAGAGAGGAACGTAACGTACATTGAATCGCTACCGTCTTGGCCATTAGTTTTGAAGATGTGTTTTTTGAATCGATTTGAATAGCTTTGAAGGTCAGAGGAACGTAATGTACGAGAGATCACATCTTCCTCGAAACGCAAGAGACAATTGGATAATATCGTCAAGGCACGCAGGCTATGACATTCACAAGAGTATCGTTTGGCAATGAGGAAAACAAAGATGGTGCCTCATTATAAGATATTGGCGTAAGCTCTTAATTTTTTAAAGCAACAGAGCTGATTCTAATTTTATATTATGAAGGATGGAGCTGCACTAATTTATAAACAATATTAGTAAATTAACACTTTAATTCTCTTTCTTTTTTGTATCAACACTTTAATTCTCTTTCCTTCATGAGTTTTCTTGGTTTTTTTGTTTTCAAATTTTCTTTGTTAATTTTTGTTTTCTCCTCTTTTATTTGTTAATTTTATTTTCCGTTTTCATATTCTTTTTAATTATTGTATCCCTTCCAAATAGTAATACTGTTAGTAAACATGGGTCCAACTTAAAACTGATTGGCAATGAGTGAAAAGATCCATGTACTATATATACTGCCCCACAAATCTCTGTTCTCTCGATGTGGAATATATATCTTAATACACCCCACAAATCTCTGTTCTCTCGATGTGGGATATATATCTTAATACACCCCCCCCCCCTCATGCTCAGAACTGG
>NC_025688.1:13508472-13509292 GCF_000633955.1 Camelina sativa
AAAAAAAAAACAAGAGTGAGAAAAAAAATCAAAAGAGAAAAAAAAAACAAGAGTGAGAGATCTTTAATAATGGCGGGAAGTTCTAATTATAGTCATTTTCGGGAGTGGATGTATAAGAGGCTTGATGAAGTGACGGGAAATTTCACGGAAGAGTTCAGCACCGGGGTAGAGGAGTTCATGGCTTTTGCAAATAGTCAGCGTTTAGCACAAAATAATGGTGGTAAGTTTCACTGCCCTTGTGATAAGTGCAAAAACGGTAGGCGTCTTCCAGGGGGTATAATTTGGAATCATATTTTTTGCTATGGGTTTATGCCAGATTATTATGTTTGGTATAAACATGGGGAAGAAATTAATATGGGCATAGGAACGAGTTATGTAGATCCGACGTATTTGTTTCTTACAATCTTGAGTCAAAATTTTAATCTAAAAGCAGCGCTGATGCGTACGATGTGTCCTTGAGTCAAAATTTTAATCTAAAAGCAGCGCTGATGTGGACGATCAGCGATTTCCCGGCATATGGCATGTTATCTGGATGGACAACACATGGTAAGTTGTCTTGTCCAGTTTGCATGGACGATACAAAGTCTTTTTATCTACCTAATGGAAGGAAGACATGTTGGTTTGATTGTCACCGGAGATTTCTTCCCCATGGTCATCCTCTTAGGCGGAATAAAAAAGACTTCTTAAAAGGTAAAGACGCTATGAGAGAGTATCCACCTGAGTCTTTGACCGGTGAGCAAATTTACTCTGAGCGATTGAGTGGTGTGAATCCACCAAAAACGAAGGACGTCGGTGGAAATGGTCATGAAAAGAAGATGCC
>NC_025688.1:13511931-13513468 GCF_000633955.1 Camelina sativa
AAAAAAAAAAGATTCTGGTTTTTAATCCCTATAGTCTTCAAATAGTCATTAAATCTAGATTAACATAGTCGCAACACAGTCGTCAAATAGTCGTCTCGTAGTAGCCAAGTAGTCGCTACATTTGACGACTATATCACAACTATTCTCAAACTAATCTCCTTCACATCGCATTAATCGTTAAACTGTCAGCAAATAGTCGTAAATGTTTACTGACTACTTTACGACTATCTGTACACAACGACTGTTCACATTTTAATTAATCGTAACTTAGTCACAAAACAGTCGTAAACGTTTACGACTACCTTACGACTACTTTTACGACTACGTGGATTAGTCGTAACGTAGTCGCTATTTACCGACTAAATTACGACTGAATTTCCTACCGACTAACGTTTTACGACAACAGTGATTAGTCGTAAAATAGTCGTAATTTATGAAATAGCGACTACGAAACGACTACAAATGCAGTCGTAAATGGCCTGTTTTCTTGTAGTGATGGGTGAACACACAGTCGAGAGAAATTTACTATGGACTCTGATACAATATAGAAATGCATACGGAAGAGTAAAACAGAATAGAGAGAATAGAGAGAAACTGTGTATTATTTAACAGCTAGTTTTTATCTTTTTCATAGAAGCCATATTTATATGTCTCTTGTATTTTCAGATCTAAGAGAAATAATATACAATTTCTCTCTATTCTCTTTTACTCTTCCGCATATATTTCTACAGTACATATGTTGAATAGATGAAAGATTTCAAATTCAACATTTAAATTGAAAACGATAAAAACAAAATGTAAATAGCTATATATTTGACTACACTTTTTTTTTTTTGGGGGATTGAGAGATATTCACGTGACAATTTAGCATCGACAAATTTAAAATTTTAAGTATCATTCCAGGTCGTCATCGACGAAGCTGGTCCATGTTGATGATGATCATCTTGATGAACGACATATGAATCGTTTACGCCAATTAGCTCATCGATATCATACATACCCGGGTCATCATGTCCTGGGTGGCTTGCATCGCTCGCCAATTCACTACAAGAAAACAGGCCATTTACGACTGCATTTGTAGTCGTTTCGTAGTCGCTATTTCATAAATTACGACTATTTTACGACTAATCACTGTTGTCGTAAAACGTTAGTCGGTAGGAAATTCAGTCGTAATTTAGTCGGTAAATAGCGACTACGTTACGACTAATCCACGTAGTCGTAAAAGTAGTCGTAAGGTAGTCGTAAACGTTTACGACTGTTTTGTGACTAAGTTACGATTAATTAAAATGTGAACAGTCGTTGTGTACAGATAGTCGTAAAGTAGTCAGTAAACATTTACGACTATTTGCTGACAGTTTAACGATTAATGCGATGTGAAGGAGATTAGTTTGAGAATAGTTGTGATATAGTCGTCAAATGTAGCGACTACTTGGCTACTACGAGACGACTATTTGACGACTGTGTTGCGACTATGTTAATCTAGATTTAATGACTATTTGAAGACTATAGGGATTAAAAACCAGAATCTTTTTTTTTT
>NC_025688.1:13517155-13520333 GCF_000633955.1 Camelina sativa
TTTTTTTTTTCTCTTTTGATTTTTTTTCTCACTCTTGTTTTTTTTTTCTCACTCTATTTTTTTTCTCACTCTCAAAATTTTTTTTGTTACTCTCGATTTCTTTCTTGCTAATGCTCTTGCTTGTGGTGTGAATGAAATAAGAAAGGAAGGTGTGGTATATATAGAGAAATTTGGCGACTGAAAAACGACTGTAAAACGACTCTGATGTGACTCAAACTAACAGTCGCAACAAAACAAAGCTTACCAACCCCACAAACGAAAAAAACGTGTTTCTTTTTGGCCGACATGTTTGCGACTCACCTCAATAGTCGCTTAGTAGTCGCCAAATATCCGACTAACTAATTTAGTCGTATTTTAGTAGCCAAATTAACGACTCGCCGCAGTAGTCACCATGTAGTCGCCAATTTAGCTACTGTTTGCTGACAAAATTACTTTCTTGTCTTTCAGTCGTAAAATAGTCGCTAATTAACGACTACTGAACCAACTATTCATTTCAGTCGGTAAAAAACAACTAATTTACGACTAAGTTTTAGCAGTTGTAAAGTAGTAGTTAAACAGTCGGTATATAGTCACTAAATTTGGCGACTACGAGTTTAGTCGCCAATCGTAGTCGTAAATTGCCTGTTTTCTTGTAGTGATTGCTGTCCAACTAAAGGTGATATCCCTGTCACTTTCCCAGGCCCTTAAGAAATAAGACAACCCCAAAAATATACTTCAGTGATCAAATATAAAAGACGGTATAACATTGTTTGCCCCACCTAAAACGTCGTCATGGAAAGGAGTCAAAATGGTTTTAATTAACAACATTTATATTCAAACTCACTGCAAACGAAGTAAAAGGGATAATATTTAGATTTATGTCTGATTAATAGTGACAGTCTCAATAAATCATCTAGGTAGCGAGATATTGAACCAAATCACCAATCAATTAAAAATAACCATAGAATAAAATTGGATTATAGTTTGCAAGTACAAACCTCCCACTGCCTTGTTTGTTCGTGTTTCCGTTCCTCCAGAACCTATAACTGTAACCAAATAATAACAAAGTTGTAGTATTTAATAATAAAATTACAGTAAATTTATCATGACTCATTCCATTCCATATATACTATTGTCCGAACCTATACAGTGATCTTCATGTTCAAAGTTTAGTTATTTATTTCAAAAGTAGTCAGAAAGTATACTTACCTTCCGAATTATCATTGCTATCGCCGCTTTGTCCTCCACCACCACTGCCGCTTTCTCCTCCTCCATTATCGCCACCGTCTTGGCCATAACTTATCGAATATAGCTCCAAAGAATTGATAATAGGAGGCAAAGTAGAGTCATCTGTAGACTGAAGGACCACTTGGGAAACTGACGTGGCCACCACATCTCTTACGACAACTTGAGTCACTTTCCCGAACACCGGTACGATGGGGCCTGAACCCACTTCGTTGGTATCTAAGAAAATGTTGAACGACCGTGTTTGAGTCCGACCTAGACTCTGAGGCTCCGAGAAGTATAGAGCCAAGTAAACCGGTAAGCCCGCTAAGGGTAGTGTGTCGTCTGATAGAATTAAGCTGGCTGCTGACAAAGCCTTTGACATTACAATCTCGGGCGGCTTGTTTGACGCGCCAGAATTGTCGATGGATGGGGCTGAGGTCGTTAATTCGCTGATTGTTGGGTCGTTGGAACTTGACTGGAACCATAGCCTACCGTACGGGTCTAAAAGGTAGCTACAATATTTTTGCAAGAAAACTCAATAGTCAAATGAGAATGTAAATGATTTTTTTTTTAATTCATATACTATATTAAATAAACGTAAACTAAATTCAGAAAAACCTCCAAAGTATCACACAAAAAATGTTAGTCCACTTTAAATAAAACAAACAAAATTTTATTTCGGTTTTTTAAAATGTCAATAAACAGATTAACTTAATTTGAATTAGTTAGAGTTAACTGGATTACCCTATAAGCTCTTTGGCACCATACGCATATCTTTGTCGGAGAACGAGACCTTCGTCAGGACCAAGATCGTCATACATCCCAGCGTCCAAACTATAAACTTCAATAGATGATATAAAAGTATCATCCGAAGGCGACGTACGGATTAGGCAAACGCTGATATTCTCACTCGCCGGAGCATATATCACCTCCGAGACAAACAGTGAATCAGTAACAACATTGTCAAGGTGTTTCCCATCGTAAACAACGTTAAACGACGGTGGCGACGACTTCTTGTCGTAGTTCCCGTAGTAAAACAGCGTTCTCACGAGGGTTTTCCCGCCTTTCGTCGCCGGAATGTTTGTGTAGCAGTTGGTTTGACCGGAAGAGAAGTATCTGAGGTTGTTGATCGGCTCTGTAAGGTTACCCGGAATTTGGAACGACTCACCCGTAGTGACGAAGCCTTTGTCTCCGAGCCATGTTACATTGTCAGCGTCCACGTAGGATCTCGAAGCTCCACAGTCGATGCTTATATCTAATGATAATGCAGAGATAAGAAAGAAAAAAACGATTAAAGACCAAAAAATACAATCGAATGAGCTCTTTAGTTTAAGATAACAACGAAGATTAATGCATGGAGAGACTAGTGTTGGTACGTACTCTCTGCGAGAGAAAATGTTATGGTGGTCAGAGAGAGGAGTGTGAGAAGAAGAAGCGTAGCCATGCTATGAAATGAGCTACTTAGCGTAATACACGAATGCATCTATATATATATATATATCATTTATAATTGCATATTTATATATATGGTTGACTTAACGTATTGACGTATTTTGATATTATTATACACGTTTATTCGCACAATGTGTTTATAGTTGACTACGAGTAAATGGACTATATGATTTCTGAAATTTTGGTTTTATCATGCTATGATTATGAGGTCAGGAAACGAAGAAGGTCATTGACCTTAATAATTACTATCGATTTACGGGTGCTCTAATTAAAATTCACTTTAGTCACTTTCAATTGAAAAACATTTTGATTTATAGGGTATTTCTCTTTAATTATACTGTTTAGCTATTTAAATACATACATTTTCGGAAAGGTGCAAGTGATCACTAATTTGTCGGAGATTTGATTTTGTTTTTTTTAAACAGCAATAAATGGTAAAGAGAAAAAAAAAAAAAAAAAAAAAAAAAAAAAAAAAAAAAAAAAAAAAAAAAAAAAAAAAAAAAAAAAAAAAAAAAAAAAA
>NC_025688.1:13520426-13559283 GCF_000633955.1 Camelina sativa
AAAAAAAAAAAAAAAAAAAAAAAAAAAAAAAAAAAAAAAAAAAAAAAAAAAAAAAAAAAAAAAAAAAAAAAAAAAAAAGAGAATATCAAATGAATTCAAACTTGAGTTTGTGAAGAAATAATTCACACTTTATCAGTTTGGTCCAGCTTATCTGATTGAGTGAATTTGGTCTAATATTTTGGGGTTGACTCCGTGTGGAGTGGATATTTTGTGAGTTTGTATATTGTTATGGGCCCATTAATAGAAACTTTGAAAGTAAATATTCATCCAATATTTTGTTCTTGTTGTTGTTTTTTTATATCAGGTTCATCCGATTTATAATTGATATATACGTAAATACGTCTGTACAATATCAATGTAGTTATGATTCATGAATATTCAAATCTGTATGGTTGGAATTTCATGTGTTCAGCCGACTTGCTCGCATATTAGTCGTAATCATAGGTTGAAATTGGTGTAGGGTTTCGAACGTCGACTAAGAAATAAATAGTTATATTAGGAGAATGTCTCAGTTTTGTCTTTTCTTAAGTTGTCCACGGATTTTTTAATTCCTAGAGAGACTGAACATAGAACTCGATAGAGACTCTTAATTTGCCCTGCCTATCCTAATCTATCGGTATAATGGTTCAGTTACTTAAAATTCAAAATTTCATTAATGAGTAACATGCATAATAGTAATCGATAAGGCGATAACTAGTTTAGTGGTCATAAAGGTCTAGAAATTAAACAAACCTCAAAGATCTTTTAATAAGCATAAAATATATGGGAATGTATACATGATAGTTATGGATAACTAGTATTTATAGTGGTCATAAGGGTCTACAAATTAACTAAATGGCGCTACGTAATGTTCCAAATGTGGTCCATGAAAAAAACTTTCAAATGATCCCACACGACATGGTTGTCTCTGTAAGTGTATTTGGGCAAACTCAAGTTGAAGATGAAGTTTAGGAAGCGGTACAAAATATGTCTGCACAAGCTTCTGTCTTGGCACATGCATCTGATGCATGCACAAGCCTCTGTTCGACAAAAGAGCATCAAATGCCTGTTGATTTTGTCTGTATGTCTTGGTTGTGAAGATATATTTAAGGCATGTTTTAGGATATTACTTGGAGGTAAAGTACGAAGAAAAAGGAAGCTTGAATATATTTAGAAGATTTAATGAGATTAGGAAATATTCGTTTAACAAAGAATAAAGTTAAATGGAATATTTCTTCTTGATTTTAGGAAAGTTGTTAGCCTTATGAGAGTCACGAAATCTCTTAAATATAGAGGGTATATGACTTAGAAACTTAACTCTCCAGAACGTAAAAAGAGAGGAAAAACCTTGTAAGTCTTTTGGCATCTTTGGGGAGAAAAGGGTGAGGGTTTTTGTATTTAATTGAGAGTCATGGGTGTAAATCATTGTTGTTGATCTTAGGGATCTCTTAGTGGATTGGAAATAGATTGGGAACAAGCTAAGAGAAGATCTTAGGTTTGTATAAGTCCAATATTGAGCACTAACTGTAATTGTGCTCAAGAAGTATTTGCAACAAAGTTTGAGGACGTAGGCATTTGCTGAACCTCGTTAAAAATTGTGTGTCTCTTGTCTCTTCTACACTACCAGTCTCTTCAACAAAATATCTGGTGGTCGATAGGCTTTGATTCAAGAGAAATACTCTAAAATAGCACTAAAACAAGTTTTATGGACAATTATAGCACACACATTCCATAAATTTCTAAAATAACACTATTTAACACATTAAAATATTTAAAATTAATTTTTAGAATTTTTTTTTTAGGTTTGGGTTCTCAATTTCACATCTTGGGTATAGTTTTGAGGGGTAGGGTTTAATATTTTGAATATAGGATTTAATTTTGAAAGATTAATTGGTGTTATTTTTGGAATTTTAAAGATGTTGTGATAAGTTTGGAAAAAAACTTATTTTGGTGCTATTTTTGAGAATATCTGTTGATTTAATGGTATACTATTCATGATTCATGCCACAGTAATGGATACGACCTAGCTAGCTCCCACTGTTCAATCTCAACGACAAGGCATTCCGCACATACGAATTCGTCTAGTTTTCATAATTTTCGCCTTTTAGTTGCACACCATCGTCATTATGATGCTTCATATTCCAGAAATGCATGCGCGTAACCGAGAAACGATGAAAGTGACAGATTTTATCAACATTACTATCGGTTATGTCATGTTCGTAAAAGTGCCAGATTTTTATCCCTGAACTCATTTTTAGTCTTTGCGTCTGTAACGTAGTTCTAATGCCAATATGCCAACATGCCAACAAGGTTATGAGTATACAACAGCTTTACCCGTTACATTCCACTCAACCAAGTCACCAAGATAAGTATGATATAGACTTAGCCCTAATTGTATCGCGCTATACAACCATAAGATAGAAACAGATACACTATATGACATTTATAACGTTATTTGAATTTTTTTAATACATCAATATATATATATATATATATATATATATATATAAAGTGTTAGTGTTTCTTGAACAGAACGGCTCTCCACGAGCTTGTAACAGGGTGGCGGATCAAATAGGCCGCCCAACTTGTGGTTTGGAGTCTTTTGACCCTTAGATGAATACTACTCTATAATTTGTATACCAAATTGGCCAGTCTGTTGAAACCGATAAATGGAAAATATAATTAACTTTACTCTATCTTAAGATAAAAAGGAGAAAACAGTCAAAGCTGCCGACAAACCCAACCTATAAAAAAGCTATATAAAGTAGAAACCTTTCATTTTTAACATTCATGCTTTAGTTAGATGTGAGGAAGACTAAGATAAAACCATGTACATAGTAGACGTGGTCTAAGAAGTACTATGCTATGGGCTTCCACCAATCTTGGTTTACTTATTTAATCCAAAAAAAATGAAATCATTTCTCAAACTTCACTATTGCATCTATCAATTTTTGCCAGCCACTAAAAACAATATTAATATATTTGGTTGCGGTGTCTTGTTGGGTAATAATTCTATTTAAGAATAATGTCACAAGGTGCATTAGTGGGATCTTGTTATTTTCCTATTAATTAATTGATAACATGTGTCATGTCCCATATGGTTTATATATAATGGAGTGGTTAAACTAAAATGTTGTCATTCCCTCAAAATCTTACAAACCCAAAAAGATATGCATAAATACAAAAAGAACAAGATTTCTAAAGATTAAAGACGTAATTAGTAATATTGTTATATTCTAGTAATAAGTAAGGTAAGCAAATACTATAGAGTATAGATCGACAAGAATTTAATTCACTATGCAAAAGTTAATACAACCCAAAAAGGTTTAAAATATCTTCAAAATTCACAAAAAAAAAAATCCCAAACAAAGACTTTGTTGTAAACCACCACCATAGCCAAAGCACCTGAAATAAGATAAAAAACAAATATCTAACCATTTTCAATTAATTTTTTTTTTGTATTTTACTATTTTCGACCACAAATAAAAAACAGCTTTATGCATTTGACATATTAAATGCGACGAATAATTTTACGTTTCTAATCATTTTCTCAAAATTCCTTATTTTCTCTTCCTTCCTTAGCCATTAAAAAGAACAAAAAAAAGTCAAAAAAAAGGGGAAAAAAATACAAACCAGAAAAATTCGATTTTTTTTTTCTTTCATCTTCTTTGTTCTCCTTCTCTCTGTTCTTCTCATAGTCCTAAGTTCATATTTTGCAGAGTAGACAAAGATTCAAAAACATCCTGTAACCAGTCTGGTCTTTGCTGTAAACTATTCTCTTTTTATGAGTACAGCTTTGGCTATATTTTATTCAAACCAAACCCAAACCCCAACACTCAAAATCTGAAAAAAAAAAATTCAGTTTCTTGATCTATTCATTACCTTGATCAGTCTTTCATGGGACCGTTACTTCTACTAGATTTCTTGTCTTAAAAGGTAAATAAATTTTATTGTTTCTCTCTCACTTTTTCTGTAGTTTGGTCTTTTCTTGATCTTGGAAAGTTTCCATCTTTACTTTGTTTCCAACTTCATATAACAAATACAAAACCCTAATTTCTTGATTTCTTTCTTCCGGATCTGTCCCATTCTCAGGTTTTGTTTTTTCTCTGTTGAATCAAAATGGGTATTGAAAAGTTCGGAGCTTTCATCTTGATTCCAACGATTTCGATCTTGATTTGCATCTGCCATGGATTCAAACCTCAAGACAATTACCTAATCAACTGTGGCTCACCAAGCAATGGAACCTTAATGAGTCGAGTCTTCATGTCTGATAAGCTCTCTTCGAACTTGCTTACTTCTCCCAAAGAGATCCTCGCTGGCGAAGGCTCAGACGTTTACCAGACGGCAAGAGTCTTCACCGGAGTCTCTACCTACAAATTCTCTGTTTCTCCTGGTCGTCATTGGGTTCGTCTCCATTTCAATCCTTTTGACTACCAAAGCTTCAAAATGAGTTCAGCTAAATTCACAGTTTCGTCTCAGTCTCATGTGCTTTTGAGTGATTTCAGTGTTAGTAGTACTAGACTTGTGAAAGAGTACTCTTTGAATGTTGATAAGGATGATTTAGTCCTCACGTTTACTCCCTCCGGTGGTTCGTTTGCGTTTGTGAATGCTATTGAAGTTATCTCAGTTCCTGATACATTGATCACTGGTACACCAAAGTTTATAGGCAACCCTGCGCAGAGTCAGGACATATCTTTACAAGCTCTTGAAACGATTCATAGAGTGAACATGGGAGGTCCGCTTGTATCGGCTAACAACGATACACTTACGAGAACTTGGGTGCCTGACTCAAGTTTTCTCCTTGAGAAGAACTTAGCTAAGACTGTCTCTAAAGTTGCAACTGTTAACTATGTTAACGGTTATGCTACAGAGGACTCTGCTCCAAGAGTTGTTTACGGTAGTTGCACTGAGATGAACTCCGCGGATAACCCCAATAGCAACTTCAATGTCACATGGGAGTTCGATGTTGAGCCAGGCTTTCAGTACTACTTCCGCTTCCACTTCTGCGATATCGTTAGTTTGGCTCTAAACCAGCTTTACTTCAATCTTTATGTTGACTCAATGACTGCTGCTACTGATATTGATCTTAGCACTCTTGTGGATAACACATTGGCTGGTGCGTACTCGATGGATTTTGTCACGCAGTCGCCTAAGAGTACTAATAAAATCCGTGTGAGCATCGGTCCATCGACTGTTCACACGGATTATCCAAACGCGATTGTGAATGGTTTGGAGATCATGAAGATGAATAACTCTAAAGGTCAGCTAAGTACAGGGGATTTTGTGCCCGGTAGTAGTAGTTCAAGCACTAAGCAGAATCATGTTGGGATGATTATAGGTTCAACCATTGGTTCGTTGATTGCGTTAGTCTTCTTGGGAGGTTGCTTTGTGTTGTATAAGAAGCGGAAACGTGGCCAAGATGGTCATTCGAAGACTTGGATGCCGTTTTCAATAAATGGAACTTCAGCTACAATGGGAAGCAAATACTCTAATGGTACTACGCTTACAAGTATAACTACCAATGCCAACTACCGTATTCCCTTTGCTGCTGTGAAAGACGCTACGAATAACTTCGACGAGAGTCGTAACATTGGGGTGGGAGGTTTTGGTAAAGTTTACAAAGGAGAGCTTAATGATGGCACAAAGGTAGCTGTGAAAAGAGGGAATCCAAAATCTCAGCAAGGGCTTGCGGAGTTCAGGACAGAGATCGAGATGTTATCGCAGTTTCGTCATCGTCATTTGGTTTCTCTGATTGGTTATTGTGATGAGAACAATGAGATGATACTGATATATGAGTATATGGAGAATGGAACAGTAAAGGGTCATCTTTACGGGTCAGGTAACCCTAGCTTAACGTGGAAGCAACGGCTTGAGATCTGCATTGGCGCGGCTAGAGGGTTGCATTACCTTCACACTGGTGACTCGAAACCTGTCATTCACAGAGATGTGAAGTCTGCAAACATATTGCTAGACGAGAACTTCATGGCTAAAGTTGCAGACTTTGGACTGTCCAAGACTGGACCTGAGCTTGATCAGACTCATGTAAGTACTGCTGTGAAAGGAAGTTTCGGGTATCTTGATCCTGAGTACTTCAGAAGGCAACAGCTCACTGAGAAATCCGATGTTTACTCCTTCGGGGTTGTTCTCTTTGAGGTTCTCTGTGCTAGACCTGTTATAGACCCAACACTTCCAAGAGAGATGGTGAATCTTGCTGAATGGGCAATGAAATGGCAGAAGAAAGGGCAGCTGGATCAGATCATTGATCAGTCGCTTCGCGGTAACATCAGACCGGATTCGTTAAGGAAATTTGCGGAAACAGGTGAGAAATGTTTGGCGGATTACGGAGTAGATAGACCATCTATGGGAGATGTGTTGTGGAATCTTGAATACGCTTTGCAGCTTCAAGAAGCAGTCATAGATGGTGAACCAGAAGATAACAGCACGAATATGATTGGTGAATTGCCTCCACAGATCAACAACTTCAGTCGTGGAGACACGAGTGTTAACGTTCCAGGGACAACGGGACAGTTCGAGGAATCGAGCATTGATGATCTCTCTGGTGTTTCCATGAGTAAAGTGTTCTCTCAACTGGTGAAATCTGAGGGAAGATAGTGAGGGGATTTTGGCACATGTAGTGTGTGATTCTTACATACAGAAGCAGAAGTAAGCAAATTATGTAAACCAGGAAAAGCATCAGGTTTTTTCTCAGATAGGATCTTTGTTCTCTGCTCGACCTGTTCTGTTCTGTTCTTCATCAGTGAAAAAAAGTTTCCTCTGTTTCATTTTTATTCCTCTCTCTCCCTTTATCCTGAGTTTGTATTTTATTGATGTTCATTTGAAATTGTCTGAGATTTGTTTGTTCTTTTTATTATATGGATGTTTTTAACACTCTTTGTTGTTTCAATTGTATTGTAATTTTAGAGAAGTCAGAATATAGTTCTTTCTTGTTCTTGTTTGGTTTGAGAAAACTGGTTCTTTCATCTTTAATCGATATTGGGTTTTGTCTTGGAACAGCATAGGTCCGGTTCCGTTGGTTTGTTTGTTTCATTCACCACGACCACGTCTTGAACTACGGTTTCTTCTCCAGTTTAAGAGTTCAGCTAGTAACAAACTCTGTTCATCCGGGAAATCAATGGGTTACCAAACCGACTTGGGTCAACGGCGGGTCAATGAATTCTAATTTTAACAAGTTTAGCAAAAGCAAAGATAGTTTCCGATTACGTTAAACACAATTCACTACAACAAAATTATGAATTAATTCAAAATTCTAGATGTTTTGAAGCAAATTTTCATGAATTATAACATTTGTGAAACATAATAATGATTATTTGGTTTTCTTGGGTTTACTTGGTTTAAGCGGGTAGTAAAATATAACCAGACCGGATTAATTGACAATGTTATTCTCATCTCTAATGGATAGTTTTGCATCAATCGTCGATATTGGCAACCTTAGTAGTGGACGCACAAGACAAACATTTCCATACTAGTCTGAAAACAAACCCCCTACACGACGACCTTTGGTTCTTCTTCATAGCTTTCTTCGCCGCCTTCTTTCTCCCTCCTCCTAAACAACTCCGATTGTTTCTCCGGTCGACGGCTTCGCCACCACCTTCACCACCGGCCTCTTCGGTCTCTTTTGTGGTAAAAGTGTAGCTTCTAAGGTACATTTGTCTACAAGATATGCTGTCAGCCACCGTGGAGCGACGCTTGCTACCGCCGTGGGTGATTGACCGTAGGAACTCCGCCTCCGCCATTGGCCACTTGTAAACATTGCCGTAAGTCATAAGTGGCCGGACACCAATGGTGTCGCTTGTGATAGTTACATAATCATCTATGCATTTGGAGGCCATGGTTGCTTTTTTGGAGGGTACTTCTAACTTATAGTGTGCACTCCTTATTTTTGTTGTGTTCGTTGGGTTTATGTAGCTTTTATATATATTCATAAATCCTTATCCGTATCAAAATATATTCCTTTTATTTTCTTTGGTAGAAAATACCAAGTCAGAGAAAAAACTTGAGAAGTTTTCTCAACTTGATTCTTGTATACTTGTCAACTATATAAGAAGAAGCATTACCCAAAAAAGAGAAGGTCTCTAACATCCCTAAAATATCTCCCCATATCCCTCTTGCATTCTCAAATCCGTTCACTCTTCCGACTTAAAATCTCTATCTCTCTCTCTCTCTTAATCTTTCTATATCAAGTATTGTATTTATGAGTCAGTTCACAAGCATCAATAGTAGACTACAAATTGTATTTTTAAATCACTTCAGAAGCATCTTTCTATATCAAGTATATATAGTAGTTTAGAATTGGCAAAAAATTAAAACCAAAGATAAAAAGGACTATTATTGGTGAAAAAATTGAGATATGTTGGGATGACCAAAATTTGGTGAAATCAGATGTTCAGCTTATTCCATGAGATCCACAACAAATAACACCTTACTGTGTGTACCATCAAAAGTTTGGCGTTTTCCTTGATACTTGGGTTCAGAAGAGTAACTATGCTAAACTCTTCATTCGTTGGATTCCCACTAGAAAGGCTAGCTAGTTCCATGATTCCATCTCTCTTTCTCATAATTTATTCACGTATTGAAAAGTTCTTTAAAATAAAGAAGCCAAGTTGAATATTTTTCTGACCAAAAAAAAAAGACTAACAAATAAAAAGTGTTACCCACTATAGGACTAGGAGACGTATAACGTATTGACTCATTCGTCACCTGAACAAAGACATGTTTTCACGTTTTCCGAAGCGTTACATGGTAAGCTCTCTTGAGATGTCCTCCCATTGTTTATAATCTTTTCTGTTATGGTTTCTCTTCGGAGAGAATATGGAGAGTTCCCATAGGTTTTTGTTGATGGCACTAATAGTAGCCTCCTCTTTTGTTCACCATGTTCAAGCACAAACAGGTAAACCCACATTTTAATTCAAACGTTTAGGATAATTTTCGTATACCTTTTGAAATAAAGAAATATGTTATTAGACCCGTAAAATTATTTGCATGAGCATGGTCTGTCGTATTAAGTGCTATTTGGTAATGCTTGTAAACTATCTAAACAAAGAATCTGATACGTAAACTAATGCAGAGTTCATCAGTTTGGATTGCGGATTATCCCCAAGTGAACAGTCTCCTTATATTGAGGTGGAAACTGGATTAAATTTCTCATCAGATTCAAGCTTCATCCAAAGTGGGAAAATTGGTAGAATTGATGCAAGCTTAGAGTGGAAGTACCCAAAATCACAGACAACGTTGAGATACTTTCCAGACGGTCTACGAAACTGCTACAATCTGAGTGTGCACAAGGGAAGAAATTATTTGATCAGAGCTACAAGTAACTATGGAAATTACGATGGTCAAAACGTTTCTCCTAGATTTGATTTGTACATAGGCCCTAATTTTTGGGTAACAATAGATTTGGAGAAGCATGTAAATGGTGACACATGGGAGGAGATCATTCACATACCAAAGTCAAACTCGTTGGATGTGTGTCTCATTAAGACAGGCACATCAACGCCAATCATGTCGGCCTTGGAACTAAGGGCTCTACCAAATGATACTTACAACACAGGATCAAGTTCTTTGAAGTCGATACTGAGGTCCTACCTAAGTGAATCAACAAAAGTTACAAGGTAAATCAGCTTTAAATATTGATACTAAGATTTTTTCTCATTCGGTTGTTGATGGTTACTAATGCAAGATTATATGAACCGCAGGTTCCCAGATGATATACACGATCGAATATGGGTTCCACATTTTGAGTCAGAATGGAAGCAGATTTCCACAGCTCTCAACGTCGATAACTCCCTTAATAGCTATTTTGTGCCGAAAGAATTGCTCATGACCGCCGCAATACCTGCTAATGCCAGTGCACCGTTGAGTTTTTCTAAGGATCTTGAGTTCCCTAATGATAAATTAATCATATATTTCCACTTCACTGAGGTACAAGCTTTACAGGCCAACCAGACTAGAGAGTTCAGCATTGTGTGGAATGGAGAAGAAATTTATCCCACTATGAGGCCTCAATATCTAGGGGTCACCACTGTTTACACCCGGGTACCATCTCTTTGTGAAGTAGGAAAATGCTTGTTACAGCTTAAAAGAAATCATAATTCAACGCTCCCTCCTCTGCTTAATGCCATTGAAGTTTTGACAGTTATGAAGTTACCACAGTCTGAAACAAACGCAGATGATGGTACATTTTTTAAAATTTAATTACTCAAAACATAGTGTATGCTAAAATTTAACATGTGCGTAAAACTTTATGACAGTGATTGCTATAAAAAACATCAAAAACGCCAACAGATTGAGTAGAATCTCATGGCAAGGAGACCCATGCGTACCACGGCAGTTTCTATGGGAGGGTCTAAGTTGCCACGACACGAATGTGACTACGCCACCAAGAATCATTTCCTTGTGAGACCTTTATTACACAATCCATTTTAGACTGGTTAGAAAACATTATCTAACTTCCTCACACTTGTTCTTTTTACTTGGACTTTTAAACAGAAACTTGTCTTCAAGTGGTTTAACGGGAAATATAGCAACTGGAATTCAAAATCTTACCCATCTGCAAAAGCTGTAAGTATGTTTATTAGTTACCGAAAGGAAAACTAATTAGACATGCCAGTGACATTTTTACCGATTTATTACAAACTTCAGGGACTTGTCAAATAACAATTTGACCGGACTGGTGCCGGAGTTTCTAGCTGACATGAAATCGTTGCTGCTCATGTAAGTTTCCAGTATGCTATAGGGTATTCTCATGGATCATGTTCACCTGAGTACTAAGATTTTTCTTGTTTTAACAGAGACTTAAGGAAGAACAAACTGAATGGTTCAATACCAAAGACCCTACGTGATAGAGAAAAGAAAGGACTACAGCTATTGTAAAAGCATATCAGTCCATACATTTTCATTGAAGATCCCTTGACTTGTGGCACAAGGCTTGTGCATATAGAATACTTAAAGATCAGTATATTATTTTGCAGTGTTGATGGAGATGACAAGAAGGGCGATGGCAATAAATGTTTATCCAATTCATGTGTCCCAAAAAAGAAATTTCCAGTGATGATGGTTGCATTGGCTATTTCCGCAGTTGTGGTCATCGGAGTGGTACTGATTCTCATTATTGTGTTCAGAAAGAAGAAGCATTCGAGTCCAGGTTTTTGCAGAGACTCATCAATCAATCAACAACTATAAACTATAAGGTGTCAATGATATGGTTGTTTTACTAAAGTTTTCTCTATACATCTTTGTTCCCATTGCTAGTTGCTATATCGGAACAGTTGATTGAGACAAAAAGGAGAAGGTTTACTTATTCAGAAGTTGTGGAAATGACAAAAAACTTCCAAATAGCTCTAGGGGAAGGAGGGTTTGGCGTCGTCTATCATGGTTATCTGAATGATTCAGATCAAGTAGCGGTTAAAGTACTCTCGCAGTCATCATCACAAGGCTATAAACACTTCAAGGCCGAGGTATGATATGCCATAGATCTTCTAACAATATATGAAGTATAATCTATATATACCGTAAAACCTCATAAGTTAATAATATTGAGACCACAATATTTTTCTTATTTTATACACTAATAATTATTAATTTAAGAGATTAACCTGGGTGACAAAAAAAAAGAGATTAACCTAATTTTTGTATATATTTAAAAAAAAATTCTAATCTAAATAAGAAACTTTGATAAAATTTGTATTTTTCTAAAATTTCTTAATTTATGGATGTAATTCGAAATAAAAACACCAAAAGTTTATGATGATTAAATATGAGTTACAACAAAAATGCAAATTTAAAAATAAATAAAAACAACACTAGAGTCATGTTTACTTAATTGTCTTAGTTATATCTGAATAATTTATATAATAATTAATTCATGTTAATAATGAAACCATATACTTACATATGATTTTCAAAAAAAAAATTATCTTATTATTTTAATGAAATTTGTTAACTTTTACAGTTGCCCAATTTGGGACTAAACGAACTTAGGCAACAAATGATTGTTTAAAATTGAAGAAGTTGAAAATATTAAGCTGAATAAAATTGGGCTGAATATTATTCAACTTATTCATCTCCAAAATAGTGGATGAACAAGTTGAACAATTTTTCTGTAGAATTAGGGTGCAAATGGTTGCACAATTGAAAATGTTTAAGGAGTTGAAAAAAAATATTTAACCAACTTTCACCATTTGAATGAAAAGAGTTGAACAAGTTGAAATAAATTATTAAGGCCATTCAACTTAAAAAGTTGAAAAAATAAACTAATTTTACAGCAAAAATGTTCAACTTGTTCATCTACTATTTTGGAGATAAATGGAAAAATTGATACAGTTTATTTTTTCAACTTTTTAAGTTGAATGGATAAATAATTTTTTTTCAACTCCTTTCATTCAAATGGTGAAAGTTTGTTGAATAATTTTTTTAAACTCCTTCAACATTTTCAATTGTACAACCATTTGGACTCTTAGTACTTTATAGAGATTTTTTTGTATATGTTTAGCATCATGTTCAACCAATGTGTTTTTTCATTGTTGGTCATTAGGTCGAACTTCTTCTAAGAGTTCACCACATAAATTTGGTAAGCCTTATCGGATATTGCGATGAAAGAGATCATTTGGCCCTCATTTACGAATACATGCCCAATGGAGACTTACGAGATCATTTGTCTGGTGAAATATGGATACACGCATATATATATATATATATATATAATAGTCATTTGAATCAAAATAAATGATTCATACGATAGCTAATTCTGACTCAAATACAGGAAAAAAAGGTGACTCTGTTTTGAAATGGACCAGCAGACTACAAATAGGTGTTGATGCTGCACTAGGTTCGGGCTAACTCAAAACAGTTTCGCTAACTTGTTTTCATTACAAAAGCATTCATGTTATTAGTGAATATCAATGTATCACATATATGACTATACATCTTTATATTACAAAAAGGACCAGAATGTATAATGATGATTAACAATTTTCTACCAAGTCTTCATTCAACTGAATTTCTGACAATCAATTAACATGAATGAGTCTGTTGCATATATAGGATTGGAATATTTGCATTATGGATGCCGACCGTCGATGGTGCATAGAGATGTCAAATGTACCAATATATTGTTGGACGATCACTTCAGGGCCAAAATCGCAGATTTTGGGCTTTCAAAATCGTTTCAAGTTGGAGATGAATCAGAGGTTTCAACGGTCCTTGCTGGTACTCCCGGATATCTTGATCCCGAGTAAGTACTATTAGTTCATTCCCTTGATATATATATACATGTTGTCATTTCAGTTGACATTCATCTGTACTGCTTTTATATATAAATCCTACTTCATCTTCTTGTTTCCAGATATTATAGAACATGTCGGTTGGCTGAAATGAGCGATGTATACAGTTTTGGGATTGTATTACTAGAGATGATCACAAACCAACATGTGATTGACCAAGCCCGCGAAAAGCCTCACATTACAGAATGGGTGGCATTTGTGCTTAGTGAAGGAGATATTACAAGGATTGTTGATCCTAACCTTCATGGTGAATACAACTCTCGTTCAGTTTGGAGAGCTCTTGAATTGGGTATGTCATGCGCAAACCCTTCTTCAGAAAAACGGCCAAACATGTCCCAGGTTGTTATCGACTTAAAAGAGTGTATAACTTCTGAAAATTCTATGAAAAGTAAGAACAAGGACTCAGACTCCCATGGTTCCTTGGAACTTAGCTCGAGCTTTGATACTGATGTGGCCCCTAGTGCAAGGTAGTATTTACATAGGCGTCTTGCTCACATCCGTGTATTTCTGCTGGTGGTATTTTTTCTTTGGTGAGAGGAGTGCTTGATTCTATTAGACATCACAAATTTACAAGTAAAGAACATACTGCATACCGAATGTTTTGACAGACTTCGCTTTTCTCCGGTTATCTTCCTCACTTGGGAAGTTTTGTTGGCTTGGAAAAAATTAAAAACAGAGTCTTCTCCTTCCATCTTGAGGATTGAGGAAATATGAATACTGTGACAGCTAGAAGGAATCGAAAATCTTTTCCTAACTTGATGGCTCTTAGGATTCGATAAAAGTGACTGCTCAAACAATACACTTGTTCCCCTTGTTTTTTTTGTTTAAATTTCTTTTCTTGGCAAGGGATCAGATTTGGTCTATTACACTTGTATAACCTCAACATTTTCAATTTATGGTCATGAATTGATGCTGATTTTTAATTCAGTTTTTATATTTGTTTTTATAGTTTTTAGATTTTAGAACTTAGTTTTAGATTTTGCTATTAGATTTTTGTTTTAAAAGCCCCCTAAAACCAGTTTTTTATTCTAATAATTAAATAACAATGTATATATTAGATGAGAAATTATGGTGAGAGATCCCCATTGCACATGCTCTTATAATACATAAGCAAGCTGCTGTTGAAAATTGGTTAATATCTTATATGTGTTTTGTTTATGATAAAAATTAGTAAACCAGAATATTGTGAAGAGAAATGAAGGATGTATTGTATTGGAACAATCTTCATGATACATGTATAAAGTGCTATAAGATTTCATTTATATTGAAACCCATCACTGATAAATTTTTCAAAAACTTAGTTATTATTCATCTGTTTATTGATAAAATTACTTCACTCATTAACATTAACCTTATTAGGGTAACTACAAAGCAAATATTTCTTTAAGAATATGACCACCAATGCCCTATGCGATGTGGTTTTACACCTCCTCGTACATTTTTTCGCAACCTCCTTCCTACATCCTCCAAAACATCTTTGATCACTGTCCTCGTTTCCCTCTTTTCTTGAGAACGTATAGCTCCTAAGGTACATTTTTCTACAAGATATGCTCTCGATCGCTGTGGTACGACCCTGGTTACTGCCGTGGCTGATTGATTGTATGAACTCTGCCTCTGCAGCTGGCCACTTGTGAATTTTGGCGAAAGTTGTACCCGGCCGGACCCAAATGGCATCATTTTCGACGTTTACACAGTCACTTGTGCATTGGGAAGCCATGGCCGCCGAATCTTTTTTTCTCTTTGTTAATGTTGAGTTTGGCTTTGTATAATTAAGATGTCATGTTTTGGTTAGGGATGTCAAAATGGTTGACTCAACCCAACTCAACTCATTATCCAATGAGTTAAAAGTTAAATGAGTTTATGAGTTAACTCAACTCATTTAACAATTGGGTTGGATCAACTCATGAATCCATTTAGTTATATGAGTTAGATGAATAATTGGGTTAATTATAATATAAATTAATTATATTTAATAGAAAATAATTATAATTAATCTTTATCATCATTTTCACCATCATCATCATTATCACCATCATAACTTTCTGGTGTGTTTTGGCAAGAAAATTACAGGTTTGCATTTGGCGGAAAAATTGTCGGTTTGCGTTTTTGGCGGGAAATTTACGGGTTTGCTATTTTGACAAAAATTTTACGGATTTGCATTTTGGGGGGAAAATTGTGGGTTTTCGTTTTTGGCGGAAAATTTATAAATTCAAAATTTTGGCGGGAAAATTACGGGTTTGGGATTTTGGAGAAAATTATAAGATGATGATGATGACATCATGTTGTTGACTATGATATATATGTTGATATGATGATGGTGATGTTAATATGATTATGAAGGTATGATGATGATGATAGTTACATGATGGTAGTATGATGATGTTGATAGTATGATGATCTTGATGATATTAGGTTGATAATGAAGAAATTGATGGGTTAGTGATTAACTCATAAACTCATTATAACCAAACTCATTTGACTCATGAACTCATTTAGTCATCAACTTATTTAACCTATCAACTCATTAGAGTCAAATTTTGAACTCATTAGGATTCATGAGTTGAGTTGAATTGGGTTGACTCATTAATCTTGACCCATTTTGACCCCCTAGTTTTGGTATAATGATATATATATATATATATTATAATGATGGCGAGATATTTGTGGTAATAAAATTAGAGTTGACTGAAAAAGTAAGACTCAAATAGAGTGACTTCCATAATCAATCCTCCTTAATCAAGAATTGTGTGTATTTACGTGTCATCCATAGTCAAGGATGTTTTTTCCAAAATTATTAATTATAATCAGAATTTTGGGTATAATAAAGGAAAGATTGGAAACATTTGACTGACTCCGAACAGAAATGGAAAGATGTGACAACAAATTTATGTCCTGCTAATATTTTGTTGAATACAAAGTATCCAACATGTCCTGCTAATACTTTGTTGAATACAAAGTATTCAACAACCATACTATATGTGCTTGTACACTGACTCACAATAAAAGACATTTTTATGGGAAAATTGGAAATAAATAAACAAATTTATGTCCTGCTAATATTTTTTTTTCCTTCCCAAAATTTATTTTTATTTCTCAATTGTTTATGATCCAGTAAGACCAAATTTGGCTCACTCGATTTCAACCCAATATCAAGTATAAATTGGTGTTTTTCTAATTTCAGTTAATAAAATTCTACAAATTTAATATGAATATATAACTGAGGATACAATTGGTATAACCTAACCTTATCAGTCCATCTGAAAGAAGCATCAGTGATGATATCAGACTAAAACTCATATATAAGACATCCTATGACTATTAATTATCTTAGTTCCTTAGAATTGGACTAGGGAAAAAACCTTAAAAATACCTCATTTATTTTTTATTTGGAAGTTTAATACCTCATATTATTTTATTAGAATAAAAATAGTTCATTTAATTATTGTTGGACAAAAAATACTTAATCTTTGTATTATTAGTAGATTCATATCTCTGACTTAACATCCGTTAACGGGTGTGACGGAATTATTAGACGGTGTTAAAAGTTTTAATTAAATTCTTACTAGATATATATTATATTTAGTAATAATACGAGTAATGTTAGCGTGGTCCGGTGGTAATGGTTGGTTTTCACCTCACACCATTTGTGGGTTCGATTCACATCAAAAACAGATTTTTTTTTTGGATTTTATCTCTCGTGTCTTGCCTTGACTCAGATCATCACCGTCGGAGATCGTGCTACTTTATCCATTTCAATGGGAGGAAAATCAGAGCCGGCGAAATCGGAATTCATGGCGACGACGACGATGAGTCCAGTTCTGATCAACAATAGTTTATTCTCTTTTGAATCCCTAAAATTGAAGACGAAGCAACAAGAGCTCTTGCTCCGTATGTATCTCGATCCTTGGTCTCGTCTACATCTTAGCCTTCATAGCACGTCTCTTTAGTGTTCTCCGAGACGAATCCATGATCCACGAATTCGATCCGTATTTCAACTATCGTACCACTCTTTTCCTCACCGAGAAAGGCTTCTACAAGTTTTGGAATTGGTTCGATTCTGAGAGTTGGTACCCTCTTGGTCGAATCATCGGTGGTACGCTTTATCCTGGTCTCATGGTCACCGCCGCTTTAATCTACTGAGCATTGCGATTTCTCCGATTTTTCGTTCATATCTGTGAGGCTTGTGTGTTGACGGCTCCGTTCTTCGCGTGGAGAGAGACGAGAGTCAAAAAAAAGAAGATACACATTGCTTTTGATGTGGATCGAACCCGCATATGGTGTGAGGTTAAACTCAACCATTACCACGAGACCACACTAACATAACACATATTATTAGTAAATATAAAATATATATCTACTAAGATTTTAACTAAAACTTTTCATACCTCTGACTTAACATCCGTTAATAATTAAATGAAGTATTTTTATTCCAATAAAATAATATGGGGTATTAAACTTCCAAATAAAAAAATAAATGAGGTATTTTTAAACTTTTTTCCCAATTGGACTAGCATCATGCACAATACTTTTATGACATATTCATTCGGCATGATTACACTGATTTGAAAACTTAGTGGATAGATAAGATTTTAGATTCTTAACCGTGTATCTAAATCTGATGTATGTTGTGTAATATGTATACTGAAAAATGAAATGAAAGCTGTTGGGACAAAATACATTTAACTTGTCACTTGTAACCGTTAGATAATAACGCTTTATCAGTTTTCTTTAACGTCTATTTATTGTTATCACTTCTAACGTGAGTTTACAAAGTTACAGAGAAACCATCAGTATACAATACATACTACATCAATAAATACTCGTCTTAATCAATAACCAACGCACTACAGTTTTTGGTTTATATAGTTACCAAAAAAATTGTAGCTATTTATCTATTTTTATCGCATATTTACATTTGCTACAAATTTATTTCAAAAAATATTTGCGCCTATACGGTGGTAGCAAATAAGAGGGTGATAGCAAATCGTAAAAAATTTGCCACAAATAAAATAGTGTCAATTTGCTTCAATTTTGTTTCACTATCATTGTAACAGTTTGATACAGATTCTCACAATAATTTGTATCCCGAATAGTTACATATAACTACATTTTACCGGAAAAACAGCTTTTTCATACCTGGACTATTGACTATGCGAAAACATACGTTGATTTATAAAAATTTTGAATTCTATATTCAGACTTTTGATTTTGTGCTATAATATACAAAACCTAATTAATTATTATCGCTGTTACGTCAATCTGACATGGAATCCACGTGTGCATCAAAACGAAGTCGTTTTAATTGTTCAAATAAAAATTAAAAATAATGTTACATGCTAGGGTCTAACGGGAGAAGTCAAACATCATAATAACTTTCTTGTAACCACTAGGACACACATATAATTTATAGTTTAATGAACAAAGATTCAATATCACCTCTCTTCTCTCTCTCTTTCTCTACAATCAATCAAAAGCTTCTTTGTTTCCTCCAATATTATTTTTTTAGATCTGGCTAAAATTATATCGGAATTGAATATATATCCACCCGATTTGTACAAAAATTGATTCGAGATCTGTTGTGATTTTTAGGTAGACCAAACCCCAGTAATTGAATCGATCAATTGAGTAAAAACCCTAATTTTGTGATTTGTGATTTACAGCTTTTGAAGATGGGAGATGAAACAGTTGAGATTACGCTACGGAACGTGTTGAACCTCTTCATCTTCTCACTAACAATAACGAAATCCAAAACAAGTGCAGAGAAGATCTTCCGAGCGCTCGACATTTACCAAACCATCTTACACCTAATTCCCAAAATCGATCAGATCTTCAGGTACAATTCTACTGTGTCTTCTTGCTTTGACTAAAGAAGAAGCAGATATATTAAATCTTGGTTCATTAAACCACAATAGATCTATTTGTCCGAGTGGTAAATGAGAAGTTAAGTGGGACTACACATTTTACCTGTAACTCATATAGCTACAAAAAATAACAAACAAAAATATACAACCTGCTACTAGCTCTCTATGTAAAAAATTTATGACTATGGTTGAATTGTATTTATACAAATTATTTATATTATTATTATTATTTTTAAATTATGAATGATGTTTTACTTTTGGAATAAAATGATATTAAAATAAAAATACTATAATTATTATTATGAAACCATCATTTAAAAAAAACTGTATGACAAAATAAAATAAAAAACATAATTAAAAATAAGAATACTCCAAAAAAAACTGTAGTGATACTCCTAAAAAATAAAAAAGTAGATGAACACACTATCCTTTCCTGCAGCAATCTTGAATCTCAGCTAGATTTGTGTTTCCATTGAAATCCATAAACGGGTCCAAGGTCACCTTTCTCTCTCTCAGTCAGTCCAATACTGATATAAAAAAATGTTCAATAAATCAGTGTGGTTGCCAAAGAAAGAAAATGTTTTAAGTCATTGTAATAAATATCATAAGTGGAAAATTCCTTCATAAGTTGAATTTCATATGTGGATCCAAAGATATGGAGATTAATTACCCTTACAAGCAAACCAGGAAAAGACATTTAGATACATATTAAGAGGTAGTAGTAACTCACCTGAAAGCCGAATTTAGATAATGTGTCAGTTCTTGTCCTATCGTTCTTTCAGTTTCAATTTGAGATTATCTCCTTGACCAGATTCAAGTAGAGGAGTTCCTCATGCCAGTCAAAAATCATCCTAGGGAGAAAACATGAAAACTTCTTACAGTCAACTTGAAAGGATTGTGATTTAGCATGTTCATCAGAAGATTCACCAGTTCCGGCTTAACTATGAGGACAGGCAGTATAAGAAAAGGGGCAAAAAAAAAATTTGTAAGTTAAAGAGGCACAAAAAAAAAACTTTGTAAGTTAAAAGGGCACAAAAAAACACAGAAAGTTTTTCTATAGGTTAAGGAGCATTTTTTTCAAGTTTGCCCAAGGGCATGTAATATGTTTAAGTTGGCACTATCTCCAGTGAAATCCCAATCTCAAATCACAACAAAATTTCCCAAAACAATCGATTCTCCTTCAGCAACCATCACCGGAGAACATAACCTCAAAATCAATCTTTTGTCCGTTCGATTCCGCCATAGACGACGGCGCTTGGCCATCACCAGCGAAGGGATGAAGATGAGTTACACCTTCAAAGCAAGAAACGAAAGTATTTGTGACACCCTAGTTTCAGAGACTTGCGAAGAGGTTTAAAAGAACTGATTTTGCCACCTATGTCACAAAAGTGCACTTATCTTTTCGGTCAAGAGTCCTGAGAGAACTCCAGAGTTAAGCGTGCTTGAGCTGGACTAGTCTCAGGATGGATGACCTTTCGGGAAGTGACTGTCGGAACTTTGCTAGTGAAAACAAAACACAGGGAAAGATCATGTGGTGATTTGTAGGGACGGTAACAAATCTTTAGAAACAAATTATTTCCTACATTTTTAACGATATTTTCCGTAAGAAATCGATCATTTTCTTATTTACTGTAGACCAATGTTGATAATATTTCAGTATTTGTCAATTTAACATGCTTAGACGGATGTATTTGTAACTATAGCGTTGATACAAAGTAACAGTCTAATAGGAGATAAAATTTCCTAATGTCGGCAAGCCCCAAAAGATCAGATATATATGACATACAAAGTTATCTAAAACATTGAATATCTAAAGAAGTTGTGTCCCTATTCTAAGGCAACTAGGGTTTGGACTTTGGATTTTGGAAGCAATTATGTTGGATATGGGTTTTATCCAATCTTAACAGGCCTCCGCTTGGCCCATATAAAAAACAGTCAATGAAGCTTCGAGAAAAGTTGACTAGCCGAATAAAGTTACACAGGCTGAGAAATATGCTTTAGTGGCCCATTAAGCGACAGCTCAAGTACAAATGACTGCCGCCAAGGCGGTTAGGATGGAAAACGGTACCACATCGATCCCAAGGCAAGAAACTGATATGTCCCATCAACTATAAATAGAGATGGTCCGAACGAGCAATGACATGAAGTTAACTGGAATAGGAGTCAGGATATAGTCCGATTCTAATTCTAATTGCTTAAGTTGGATTAGCGAAAGTACGATTTTGCAATTAGCTGATCGACTTTAATTGACATTGCTGTAATCTTGCTGATAATTGATAGTTTTAATAAAAAGTAATTTGTTTCAACTTTTAGTCTTTATTGTCAGTCCCGACTCATAGGAACGGTGAGAGGGGCGAAGGCCGAGGAACCACTCCAAAATTTGGGAATACCCCTTGAACAAAGGAGACAAAAAAATAATATATATATATATATATATATATATATATATATATATATATTCTCGTGAAAAGGGTCCAAAAAAGTTCAGTTTATCTACGGTCTAAAATTTATTTTAGACGGATTGCTTATTCCTACATATTTCCTTATTAGACAATCTCTCAATCAACCGATTATACATTAAAAAAAGTCTTTAGACAAAGAAAAAGGAGAAGACAACAACCTAAGAATACGCTAAGAGCGATAACCCTCCACACTTTCGAAGAATATCAACGAGATCATCATTATTTGTTACTTAAAAAGATAATCATCGTTACCTAAGAGTTTATTGTCATCGGTGACCAATAAACCGGCAGCGAAAAAAATCCCCAAACAATTTGGCGCTAAAATGAGGGGGCTGAACCTTCGCCCTTCTATTTAGGAAATAGCTGTTATGTGCATCAATTGTTGTGCTAAAACGAGGGGGCTGAACCTTTGCCCTTCTATTTAGGAAATAGCTATTATATGCATCGAAAAATCGTTAGCTTTACTAATATTAACAATGCACTGACTGAAAGAAACCCCTCTTTTGGGCTTAGTACCCTCTTTTTCTGATAGAGTATTCCAATCTATAAAAAATAGAGTTCTGGCTGGAAAAACACTTTCCCTTAGTACGAAACTCACCGTTTTCATTTGTTTAGCTCATCTTTTGGCTTTTGATCGTGGCGAATAGGGTTTGTTCTTAACAGTTATTTGAAGTTCATAGATCTGCTTTCAGTTGGGTCAGTTTGTTTGGTTGGTTCTGCTTAGCTCCTTCGTTGGTGTAGTTCCAAGTTGGTGAAAGGGAAGAAAGAAAGGTATCCGTTTATTTGGAGTTGGGTTCATTATGTCACTCTTTTCTAAAGTTCAGATGTCGTCGGCTATGGACAAAGCGATGAAAACGATGTCTCTGGAAGAAGAAGATGAGCCGTTTGTCATGCCAGATCTTCCGCAGTACAGATCTGGTGAACTGAATGTTTTATGTTTAATTGGAAGGTTACTTAATCCAAAAAGTCAAAGTATGTCTAGTCTGATTTTTAATATGCAAAGAAAGTGGCTGAAGATAGGAAGAGTTAGGGGTGTAGCTCTTTCAAAGGAGCGGTTTCAATTTATCTTCAGGTACGAACATGATCTGCTAGAGGTTTTGGATAAGGGCTTCCAGTCCTATGATCAGTGGTGGTTAGTGACGGATAGGTGGTCAGAACCTCCTCCACCAGATTCGTTGCAATTTGTCACCTTCTGGGTTCAGATAAGGAACATCCCGATAAATTACTACACAAAAGAAACGATCACTTTGCTGGGTAAATTAATTGGTCAGGTGTTAGAGGTTGTCGTCGATCCCACACGGTCTCAGAACAAGGATTTTGTGAGAGTCAAGGTTAGATTTGATGTCTCCAAGCCGTTGAGGAAATCCAAAATCATCAACCTGCCGAAAGAGCTGTCTACAACGGTTTATTTCTTCTATGAGAGGGTCCAGAAAAGATGTTACAATTGTCAAAGGCTTACGCATGTGGATGAAGACTGCCCTTTGATTCTCAAAATCAGGGAAGATTAGTTAGTAGACAGAAAAATGGGGCGTAAAGTTGTGAAGGCAAAGCCAGAGTTGATTCTTAAGGAAGACGATCCTCTTTTTGGAGTGTTAAGAGAAGATCAGGTCGGCTTACATCCTTTACTAGGTAGACCAAGAATTGCTCCAGATGTTTTAGAAGGTATGCGTCAGTATTTGAGGTTAGCTAATGCTGAAGACAAAGCTCTAAAGATAGAGAAAGTGAAAAAGTCAGTGGCTGATGCTGAGAAAGATCCTATTGCTCAAAAAACAGTCCTCCGGTTGGAACCAGCTCCGATCATCTCGACGGACTACAGCAGAGGAAAAGGGCTGGTTTTCGGTTATGATACGTCAGTAGTGGAATCCTCGCAACCTGCAAATACATATGGTATTGGAAAATTGTTATCAGGGGCGATTCAGGCTGAAAGGAACAGGCTAAAGTCTCAAGCTTCTTCAGAAGTGTTGCTAGGGACTCAGGCGGTGGTTGACTATCCTCTCTCTTCCTCCTCTTTTCAATCTTGTCCAACGGCTTATGTGGTTGGCTTCAATGAAGCTAGCCCTTCCGGGACAAAATCCAAAAAAAGATAAGGGAAGAAAAAGACCATATGTTAGTAAGAGAAAGCCTAAGCCTAAAAATCCCCTTGAGTCTTTTGGTGACAAAGGTAGTCTCAAAGGTGTGCAAGTTGGATTTCTGGAGAAAAGAAAAGGAGAAGATTTAATCAGTGAAGCTCAAAAAGTCGCAAGGCGCAATCAAAATGAGGTGGTCCCAAATGAGGGACCGTCCCATATCTAATGAGCATTCTGAGTTAGAACTGTCAAGGTTTGGGGCGGCCTCAAGACTTGACAGTTCAGCGTCTCATGGAAATGCGTAAGAAACATTTTCCTAAGATTTTGTTCGTGATGGAGACAATGAATATAAGAAATTGTACTGGTAGATATTCAAGTGTGGTTGGGTTACGAACGGGTATATACAGTGGATCCGGTTGGTAGATGTGGGGGTTTAGCTTTGTTTTGGAAGAAAAGCATCTCGGTGGACTTTCTCAGTGTAGATAAGAATGTGTTGGATCTGGAAGTTGTGTTTGGAAACAAAAAGTTCTTCCTTTCTTGTATATATGGTAATCCGCGAGTTGAGTTAAGACATTTGGTTTGGGAGAAAATCACCAGATTGGGCATTCAGCGAAAGGAAGTTTGGTGTATGCTTGTGGACTTCAATGAAATCTTACACAATGGAGAAAAATTAGGTGGCCTAGAAGGAATGAAAGCTCTTTTGTTGATTTCTCCAACATGCTGCAAGCTTGTGGGATGATCGAGCACCCTGGTTCTGGTAATAGTTTCTCCTGGGGAGGAAGACGAGGTGAGTTATGGACCCAGAGTTGGATAGGTGTTTTGGGAATAAAGCCTGGTTCGATGTTTTTCCGGTGGCAAACCAACTGTTTTTGGAAAAGAAAGGGTCGGACCACCGACCAGTCCTTCTCAATATCTTTTCCTCGCAAGAATCGTATAGAGGATCCATCAGGTTTGATAAAAGAATGCTACATCAACCTTTGGTGTTAGAAACGATCAAGCAAGCCTGGTTTGCCTCAAACTCTTCTTTTGGCCAATCTTTGTCTGAACGTTTGAGAAGATGCAGAAAGGCTCTTAGTAAATGGAAGAGAGTCAACGATACCAATGCGAAGGAGAAAATCAATTGTATCCAAAATGCCATTGAAGTCGAGCATGCCTCCCTAGCCCCCTCCTTTCCCAGAATGGCTATGTTGAAAAGACAAATGGTAATGGCTCATAGATGAGAAGAGAGTTTTTGGAAACAGAAGAGTAGAAGATTATGGCATAACTCTGGAGACAAGAACACTAAGTTTTTTCATGCCTCTGTGAAAGCGGATAGATCGAATAATGGATTGGAAGCTCTTTTGGATGAAGACGAGATTCTCCATCGTGCGGAAGCTTCTAAAGGAGAGGTGGCAATCTCCTATTTCGAGAACCTCTTCTCTTCTTCGTTTCCGGTTGACCCTTCAGCTCTTTTTGAAGGCTTTCTTCCTAGAGTCACTATCCCGATGAATGATAAGCTGATGTCAAAAGTTTTGAAAGAAGAGGTCAGGGAAGCGGTCTTCTCCATTAAAGCTGCTAGTGCTCCTGGGGCAGATGGAATGACAGGTTTGTTTTTCCAACAATATTGGGACATTGTTGGAAAACAACTCACTCTAGAAGTGCAAAGGTTCTTCGATGAAGGTTTTTTTCAATCTGAATGGAACTTTACACAGATATGTTTAATTCCAAAGAAGGTTAACTCAGTTCTAATGTCAGATTTGAGACCCATCAGCATGTGCTCAGTTATGTACAAAGTGATCTCCACAATCATGGTGTCAAGATTGCAGCCGTTTCTCCCGGATTTAGTCTCTCCTAATCAGTTGGCTTTTGTGGAGGATAGACTGATCTCAGACAACATTATCAAAGCTCATGAAGTAGTACATGGGTTGAGAACACATGATGCAATATCGAAGAAGTTCATGGAAATTAAAACTGATATGTCAAAAGCCTCTGACAGGATTGAGTGGAGCTACCTGCATCACCTTCTACTAGCTTTAGGGTTTCACTCCTCTTGGGTAGACTTGATAATAAAGTGCGTGACATCAGTGACCTACACGGTTTTGATTAATGGTCAACCCCATGGGATGGTGTTTCCTGAGAGAGGGCTAAGACAAGGTGATCCCCTTTCGCCCTTTCTCTTTGTTTTATGTGCAGAAGGGCTTACCCATCTCCTTAATAAGGCTGAACAGCAAAGGCTTATAAGCGGGATGAGTTTCTCTGTTGATGGACCGTCAATCCATCATCTGCTTTTTGCTGATGATACCTTATTCGTTTGTAAGGCGGAAGAAGCACAATGTGTGGCTATTAACAATATTTTGAAGATTTATGGTGAGGCGACTGGTCAGATGATTAATCTGGATAAGTCTTCAATTACTTTTGCTGCAAAGGTGGAAGAAGGTATAAAGGCCCAAGTAAAAGCTATTATGGGTATTGATAAAGAGGGTGGAGCAGGAACTTATCTAGGATTGCCAGAATGCTTCAGCGGTTCCAAAACAGATATGCTAGAGTATATCAATGATAGAATGAAGAATAGATTGTCTGGTTGGTTTGCAAGGTCTCTTTCTTCAGGTGGGAAGGAGATTCTATTGAAAACGGTGGCAATGGCAATGCCGGTTTTTGCCATGTCCTGTTTTAAACTTCCAAAGTCTACTTGTGATTCTCTCTCTAGCGCTATGTCTTCTTTTTGGTGGAGTTCAATAGAAAATCAGAGAAAGATTCATTGGATAGCGTGGGACAGGCTGTGTTTGAGAAAGGATCAAGGAGGTTTGGACTTTAAAGACATCGAGCTTTTTAATCAGGCATTATTGGCAAAGCAAGCTTGGAGACTTTTACAGGACTCTGATAGTCTATTCTCTCGTTTTCTGAAGAGTCGGTACTATGAAAACTCTTCCTTCCTTTCAGCAGAGTGTGGGAGGAGGCCGTCTTTTGCCTGGAGAAGCATCCTACATGGAAGGGATCTTCTGGAGTTGGGTTTAAAGCAAAGAGTAGGAGATGGAGCCTTCATAAAAGTTTGGTCTACTCCCTGGTTGGAGGATGCAGGAATGAGAGTTAATGAAAAACATACTGGTAGATTTGGAACTATCAGTCAAGGATTTAATAGATCCAACCACGAGAGATTGGAATCCTTTGGCTTTGGAGGAGAATTTTTTCCAACGTGACGTGGATATAATCAAAAAGACTAAACTGGTCCTATCTTCACCTGATTTCTTGTGTTGGAAATTCAATAAAAGTGGAGATTATACGATCAGATCAGGGTATTGGTTGGCCTGCCAGACTTTTAGAGAAGAGGAAATAATACTGGCAACAATGCTTCCTTCCTTAAATGAGATTAAAGACCAGATCTGGAAGTTGTTGGCTCCCTCCAAGTTAAAGATTTTCATTTGGAAGGCAGCTAGTGGAGCATTACCGGTGTTGGAAAGACTAAACTCCAGAGGGATGAAGTTGGATCCGCTGTGTGAAACATGTGGGATGGAAGGTGAATCTATCAACCACCTGCTGTTTGAATGCTCGTTTGCTAGGCAGGTTTGGGCAGTTGCAGGGTTTCCCTTACCAGAGAATGGTTTTGACAAAATTTCGATCTATCAAAACTTGCACTTGGTGTTTTCCATTTGTAAGAATGTCCAGCTTTCACTGCAGATAAAAAGATATCTTCCCTGGATTCTATGGCTCATGTGGAAAAATCGTAACAACTTGGTCTTTGAAGGTAATGTTTACCTGATTACTGATTTAGTCAAAAAGATCAGAGAGGATGCGGAAGAATGGTTTCAAGCCCAGAAGTTAGATGAGAAGGAAGAAAGTAATAGTCAAAAGGTAATGCCAAAGACCTAGCATTGGAAACCACCAGAGAAACCTTGGGTTAAGTGTAATGTAGCTTCGTCTTGGGACAAAGATAAAGCTATAAGTGGTGCAGCGTGGGTTCTGAGAAACTCGGAAGGGACAGTCCTGCTTCACAGTAGACATTCCTTTGCGTTGATAAGGTCAAAAGAGAAAGCTGCATTGCAAAGCAGTCTATGGGCAATGGAGAGCATGAAAAGCTTACATATCCCGAGAGTGATCTTTGCTTTAGAAAATGCGGAGTTGGAAGGAGTGAAGAACAGACCGTCTGCTTGGCCAAACTATAAGTTACAGGCGGAAAAACTTGCTTTGGCTCTGTCCTTCATCTCAGATTGGAAAGCAATCTGTGAAACAAGAAAGGCTAACTTAGGTGCATTCTTGATAGCAAAGAGTGTCACAAGTGGTGAATGATCACAATCATATGTAGCTCAGAGCTACCTCTATTGGTTACAGGGAGTTTTTATATCTGACCAAAGCTTTATCTAGCTGCTTTGGCTCCTTGTTGTTGATTGTTTTTGTTCCTTTTTGTAAAAGGTAAAACTCGTAGTATTAAAATATGGCTATCATTCAGTCGAAAAAAAAAAAAAGTTGAATAATAATGGAGCATCCTAAGTTTGCAACCGAACAATATTGATGCAATTATGCTAAAAGTTATGTCAAAGCCTAAAATGTATCTTCATATATTTCGTATTTAAATTTTCTGGTGTAACTTTTAGCCATTGATATCCTTTTGCGTGTTCTTTTATCAATGGACATAAAATGTTCAACCTCTAAACGAATCAGGCTCTATGTCATTATTGGGCCTTATACTGGCCCATTAATCGAGCTCGCTTTCAAGAATCGAAAACATGTGTGCCGTTGTTAGTAAGTTAAGTTATCTTCACTCAGTCTCTTTGTAGAAGCTAATACATGCGTGCCGTTTGAACACAAATCAATTAACTAAAATCCTTTCATTGTTTAAGCAAACTTCATGTCGTTTTCTCTTTAAAAAAGTGGATTTCGAAGCGTTTCTTTCGAACTGGAAGAAGCTAGAGCTAATAAATCCAAAAAATTCTCAAGTCCACTAAAAGAGAGGTAACAAACGCAAACGCATATATTTATCGCAAACAACATTACAAAGCAAAACGCAAACGTAAATTCCAAATGATATCAGCTAAATCGTTCCTAGAAAAAAAAAAAACACAAAACAAAACGCTAAAATCCTTAACCGCCGAATCCGTAAAGAGTCCTTCCTTGTCTCTTAAGAGCATAAACCACATCCATTGCAGTCACCGTCTTCCTTCTCGCGTGCTCGGTGTAAGTAACCGCATCACGGATAACGTTCTCCAAAAAGATCTTGAGGACGCCACGTGTCTCCTCGTAGATCAGACCGCTGATGCGCTTGACGCCGCCTCGACGAGCCAACCTCCGGATCGCAGGCTTAGTGATTCCTTGGATGTTGTCTCTCAGAACCTTCCTGTGACGCTTCGCTCCTCCTTTGCCCAAACCTTTACCTCCCTTTCCACGACCTGACATTTTTTTCGAGAAGAATTGGGTTTGATTTAACAGTGTTTGAGATTGTGAGATGAGATTGAGAAATTGGTGAGAGGAGAGGTGGTTTTATATACAAGACTTAATCTGAGCCGTCAAATGTTTCTTTAGATCTAACGGTTATAAATATCGATCCGGATGAAATGTGATATTACATATAAGCCGTTGATTTATTTTTATCGACGGGTAATATTATCGATCCGCGTGATGCTTGTAAGTGAAAATTTTATGAATTTTCAATTAAGCGCCACGGATTGAGAAAAATAGCGCCTATAATTTTTCACGGCCTTTTCTCAAAACTCTACTATCGAACAAATCATAATATCAAAATTTGTTCCTTATATAAACATTTCACATATATATTTTACAAACGGGTAATATTCATTTTTATTTTATTTTTTTCACACTGGAAGTGACAAATAAAAATAAAACTATAACTGAGTTATACATTGATAGGTAATTTGGACCGTTTGGTTTATGTCCCATTAGAGAAGAACTCGTATATGCTATCTTGCTATAGGCTTCACGTTGTCGGTATCAAACGTTACAGTCACATTCAGCTCAACCGAGCTGTGACTAGACTCCATGTTTTGGTTCCTACTTATCCTCGCGTTTTCAGAAGCAAGACACTCTTTGAGATTGATGATAACTTGAGACATGGTTGGTCGTTTGGCTGAAGAAGGATTTGCGCATGACATTGCTACTTCAAGAGCTTTCCAGACAGAGCGGGTGTCGTAGTTCCCGTTAAGTTTTGGATCCACGATCTGGCTAGTATCTCCTTTAGTGATCACAAACGAAACCCATTCTGCTATGTTAGGGTTTTCACGGGTTTGATCAATCACTCTTTGGTTTGTGACAATCTCTAGTAGTAAGATCCCGAAGCTATAGACGTCACTCTTCTCAGACAACTCACTTGTTAAGTAATATCTGTAAAAGCAAGAAGATAGATCATGTGATTTATATGTAATCTAAAATTCTTTAACCATTTGAAACTATATTTGAACCATGCATGGTGTAGGATGATGGATATACTTACTCAGGGTCAAGGTATCCTAAAGTACCAGCAACAACTGTTGATACTTGAGATTGATCACCTCCAACTTGAAACGATCTAGAAAGTCCAAAATCCGCAATTTTGGCCTTGAACTCTTCATCCAATAGTATATTTGTACTTTTGACATCTCTATGCACCATTGCTGGTTTGCATCCAGTATGCAAGTATTCTAATCCTAATGCAGCTTCGATAGCTATTTGCAATCTAGTACCCCAATTTAAAACAGAGCCACCATGTTTTCCTACATCAAATGATTTTTATTTTTATCGTAAAGCTACACTAAGCATTATGCGAAATCACATATATAAATCTTGAAAAAATGGAATACTAATTCAACCATTGTTTATTTGATTTAATCTTCATTTTGGTGATCTATAAAAGATTCTTATGAGTTATATATGTGTTCACCTGATAAATGCTGATGTAAGTCTCCATTAGACATGTATTCATAGATGAGAGCAAAATGATCTTGTTCATCGCAATATCCGACAAGGCTTACCAAATTTATGTGGTGAACCCTTAGAAGAAGTTCAACCTGGCGGCAATGTAAAGCAAACATACACACATACAAATTAACATTGGTTTAACATATAATATAAAAAGATACATTACATTTTTTTTTTTTTTTGCATACCACTTAAATGCGGAAATTTAAACATTTCATACCTCTGCCTTAAATTCTTTGTACCCTTGTGCTGATGTTTGGGAAAGTAGTTTGACAGCTACTTGCTCTGAGCCATTTAGATCACCATGATAGACGATGCCAAACCCGCCTTCACCAAGAGGTCTTTGTAAGTTTTTAGTCATTTCCATAACCTCGGAATAAGTGAACCTCTTCTTTTTTGTTTGGATCCACGGTTCAGACTTATTTCCTGCAGGCAAATCAAATTCGTGTATATATATATATAAGCTAATATATATGATTGTTCTTGATTCAACGAGGTTGTACAAACATTCCATACTTGATGACATTTTCTTTTTGAACACAAGAAGGAGGATCATCACAACAACGATGGTAGCAATGGAAGCAACCGGTGCAACAATTGTCACTGGAAAATTTTTCTTTGGCTTATTGCATGTATTGGATAGACAAAGATATTTGTTTCCAAGGACACTACAAACGAGAAGTTAGAATTCATATGATATATTGAACCAATGTTTTAAAGGTCAGATATTAGACAGAGAGTATAAAATCACGTGAGAATCTTTCTTACTATAACTTTAGTCCTTTCCTTTCTCTATCGCGAAGAGCTTGTGGAATTGAACCACTAAGATTGTTCCTGCTCAAGTTTCTGTCGAAGTAGAGGAAGAAAATTTCATATACACAAAAATAATTCGTGTAAATGTAATTAGTAGATAAATTGAGAAACTTTAGTACATGACCAACAATGATTTCATAGAGGCTAGAAACTCGGGTACCATTCCACTCAAAGTGTTATTTGACAAATCCCTGAGATGTGAAAAAATGAACCATTATTTGCTTTGTATGAAGAACTACGATGGTATCCGTATATATATTAAACATCTGTGAGAAAAAAAAAAGCTTACGGACGTCTTTAATTAATCAATAATGATCATACTTACAAACTTTCTAGATGAGTCAGATTCTGAAAGTCAGATACTATGGTGCCACTCAAGCCACTCGAAGATAAATTTCTGGTTATTGTAAAGCATATTAAAAGTTTAGATTATATAGAAACAAGATATTTGAGTAAGTGTAAAAGCAAGATTATAACTTACAAAGAAATTATTCTTGGTGGTGAAGATATATCATCTGTGATGCTACAATTTAATCCATCCCACAAGAATTGCTTCGGGGCGCATGGATCTCCTTGCCAAGTGATTCGACTCAGTCGATAAGTAGATTTGATGTTCTTGATAGCAACCACTAGCATAACATTTCATGGACAGCGAGAAAAATATTTAATGAATTAGATTTCATGGATATACTTAGTTAAATGATCATTTCCTTAAAACAAGCTAGCAAAGAAAAAAATAACTAAACTATTTTTGGTACCTTCACTTTCAGTTGTTGGAGATTGTGGAAGCTGGAGAACTGAGTAAACTTCAAAAGCATTAAGTAGAGGTGGAAGTGTCGATCTTTGGGTTTTTATCAACTGCATGCGGCAAATACCTCCTTTGCATTGCCTAGGATTTGTTGTAAGCCTGGTCGTTATTTCAAGATACTTAGGACTAATAACTCCGGTGTTAATTGTCTCTCCATTCAATACAAAGTCGAATTCTCTAGTTTCATTGGCCTTTAGGACTTGGATCTCGGAGAAGTGCAAGTAAAAGTAAATTTGATCATCAGGATTCTCCAAACTCCAAACCATCGTTAGTGGCGCATCAAGATTTGTAGGTATTGCGGCCTGCTTAAGCGAAGCTTGCGGTGGATCATAGTGATTTTTATTGGATACATTTGCAGTTGTTGATATTTGTGTCCATTCGGGTTGCAAATATGGAATCCATGAACGATCATAAACATCTTTCGGGTACCTATCAAAACTCACAATCTTTCTCTTAGCATGGTTGTCATAGAGTAAAATGAGTAAGAATATTAATTTCTCAAGCTTCTTTTATATCTAAACTTTTGAATGTATCGTGATCATGTACATATTATAATTTGAGATAATAGACTAGTTATGATTTAAAGTTGAATACGTACCGAAGAAGAACCGAGGCATTGCTAAGATACATGCGAAAGTAATATTTCAGGGAACCAGATCTAGCGATGTAAGTATCACTCGCCAAAGGTCGTAGTTCCAAAGCTGATATCATTGGTGTAGTTGCCCCTGTCTTAACAAGACAAATTTGCAAAGAGTTTGATTTTGGGATGTGAATGATCTCCTTCACTGTACCATCTGGCACTATTGCCATATCTATTGTTGTCCACTTATTAGGCCCGATATGCATATCGAATTCCGGGCTAACATTAAGCCCGTCAAAGTTCCCATAGAAAAACGTAGCTCTAATGAGATAGTTCCTCCCTTCTTCCACCCTTAGATCATAGCAGTTTCGTATTCCATCGGGAAAGTATCGTAGGGTTGCGTATTGTTTTAAATTTTCCAGTTCAAGATTTTTTGGGATTCTACCGGTCTTTCCACTTTGAATGAAATTATCGTCCGATGAGAACTGTATTCCGGTTTCGGATTCTATATAAGGGGGCTCATTTATAGGTAAGCCACAATCTAAACTGATAAAACCTGTTAAGAAATGAAACATATGAATGATAAAAAAGAAAAAGAAAAAAGTGTTGAGTATATGCATGGGTATATAGCCGTATAGGGAAACGGGTACTAGCTATGTTAGTGGTGCTCAGTACTCACACCTCTATTGCCATATCATAAATCCATGTTGGAATATGGTCTCTCTCCTTTCAGGGGCTTATATGACAAAAATAAAATAAAATGTCCCACTTCATGGGTTGTGTTAGTAGAAAAACAAATACTAACTAACAAAAATAGGGAAAACTAAAGATGATAATTGGTTAAAAATACCACACTTAAATCAGATTATATTTGTGGCCTCAAAATTTGTTATTAATAGGTGACGGAAAAGTGTTTATTATGCCTTATGGTCGGACGGGGCAGGAGGCTTGCATACCTTCTTGACTTTGTGCTTCAGCAAGACGAAGGATGAGAAAAACACCAAACCAATACGCCACTAGAAGCCAACGAAGCCTCTTCATGATTCCGATCACAATACAGGCAAAAAATTAAGATCAACGCACACTTATGTACTCACGTTTCACTTGTATACTATATGTAAGGACACACGAATTAAGCTTCTCTTATATGGACACTAAGTTAAACCAAGCTAAAGTCAACCATATGAGAAATTGAGTGACGATGGAATGAATTCTCTTGATTCAAGAAAAACCAAGTGAAGGAGTGAGCAATGATGTCTTCTAGTTATAAAATCACTTTCGCAAGATTAATATATTTTAAATCAAAGCACGCGGAAAGTCTTCATACATGTCGTACGTGCGTATACGACCAGGTCCTGTCATAACCTTGAGTAGAGAATTTTCATTGGTGCAATTAAATTTATTTCTTAATTCTTGACTATACAAAATGCAACTTGCTCATATAGACTTTTTACCAAAGACCTTGTCAATCTGCGAAATCTTTTTGGGCTTTAATATTCACCACCATTACGCATGAAGAAACGTTAAGAGCGAGTTGATTTTAATATAATCATAATGCTCTTGATATTTTTTATTAACAAGTGAAGTGAGATATTCTTTATGTATTCTTTTTTTTTTTGTTTTCTCTTCCATGAATACCATTTGCAGTATAATATACTTTGAAGTATCTAAGAGAAGGAGAGTACGTAAATGAACGAAATACATGAATTTAACAATCTAAGCTCAAAAATCAAGAGGGTTGGAAATAAGTAGACGTGACCAAACCATAGAGATATAAACGATACTCGATCAACTTTTAAATGTATCGTATACATATTATTACCATATACAGTCCAGTCTGAAAACAGACATTAATAGATAGACTAGTTATGGTTATACTTATAAGTTGAATATATGTACCGAAGAAGAAGGTGGAATCAAAGTGGTCGTTGACATGCAAAAGCTGGTTTCCTTTAGACTTATATAAACCAGGCTGAACAATCAAAGTCAATTATACCACTTGAAAGCCTTCCCTCTCCCTCGCTTCTATTAAAACATACTATAATTCCATTATTTAAGTATGGGTTCATATAATTAATTATGACAAGTCGAATCTTTTCTGACCAAGAAACTAGTAACAACTAACAAAAACAATTTCCACTACAAAACGTATTATACTAATAATGTGTATATTTAGATTGAGATATTGTCCATTTTGCTAAATTTCATTTCGCCAGTTAATTATTTTTTTTGGGTTTGAACTATGACATGTATTCACGTTTTCAGAGGATTGACTTGGTACTTGGTATAGGGTCATTTGCTTGAAATGTCTACAGTAGTTTTGTTCCCCTCGTCGCTTATAAACTTGATTTATAGTTCATAAGTTGGAGGCCGTGACTTTCAGAATTTTCTTTGGAAATTAAGAGAATATGGAGAGTTCATATAAGCTTTTGTTGGTTGCCCTTGTAACTTTCGCTACAGTTCGCTTTGTTCAAGCTCAGGACGAAGGTATGTATCAACATTTTTATGTTATAGGAAGTATTCTTTTCTAGTAGATTAAACTTGTCTCTTTTCGCATTCCTATATATATATGATCATCTTAATATATATAAAAAAAAAAGAGAAGGAATTTTGAGTTCAATGGATTTATAATAGTTTGAACTCGTTTCTTGGATCATATAGACGATGGATAAACCCTTTCAAGTAACCAATATATCTTGACCCAAGATTATTCTGTTTTTTTTTTTTTTTTGCGCAAGTAAAGAAATTGCATTTCTAAATTACCAAGAACTAGGTGTTGTCCCACGAAAAATATTTTAGAAAAATGTGATTGAAGTATATAATTTTAATATACAAATTATTATGTTCTAAAATTAGTAATTAACATATTCACAAGTATATATCAATCAATCGCAATAAGTAACATAATTACACATGTAAACCCTTGAAAAAATGTTTTCTTGATAAAGTTTTAAATGTAAGTAAGTGTATAAGATGTGACATGTATAAGACCAAATATATTCAAACATATAAGTAACAATGCAATTTTGTTAAGTTTTTTTATTTGTGGATGATTTGGTATTGTATTCAATATTATTTATATATTTGCATGAATTATTTAAGTATATTTTAATTTTTTTAGTCTTTTCAAGAGTTTTAAAATATTACAAGTTAACCCTGTGTATACGGAGACCTTATTTAGTAATATATAGTGAAAATATACCAATTTGACAAAAATTTGGCAATTAATTGCTAGATTAACACTTCATCCTATCCAATAACTATAATGACACAATTTTTATGTAAAAAAACTAAAAACCCAGATTTTTTTTTTTTTGAAAAAAACGAAAAACCTAAAAATTATAGTGTTTAATATTTTTATTTAAAAATATGATTAATTAAAAATAGAAAATGATTAAAAATATGATGTTTATTTTTAATATAATATATAAAAATAAAATATGTATAAAAATAATATTCAAAAATTGTTTATAAAAATATTATGTATAAAGATATGAATTAAAAATATGAAGTTTAAGATTATATATTTTAAACAAGTTTTATAAAAAATATAATGTATGAAATTATAACTAAAAAAAATGTATATAAAAAATGTTAAAATTAGATTTATGAAAATATAATATAATATATTTTAATATGATTTTGAATATGATGTTAAATTTTTATTAAGTTTTAGGAAATTAAAATGTTAAAATATGCTTTAAATATATGAGTTAAAAAATATGATTCATAATAGGATTTATAAAAAAAATTATAATTAATAAAAATATGATTGAAAAAAATATAATTTAAAATAAACCTATTGTCACTATATTTACATTTTACATCTAAGAAATCTATTATCAAACACCATATTTTTGGAAACAAGCAAAAAAACTGTCATAACATAAACAAATCTGTCATAACATATGATATTCACATACGTCATTTTAGCAATTTTTTAAAAACGTTATAAATTTGTTATCAAACGACAGATTTTTGATTAAATTAAAAAATCTGTTGTAACTTAAAACAAATCTGTTATCAATAGAGGTCAACCTAGTAAATATATTTCTGTAAAAAAATGTGTCATAACAAAAAAATAAATCTGAAATAACTGTAGAAAATAAATCTGCCAGACATTATATCAATTTCGCATATATTGTAAAAGTCTGTGGTGTTTTTATAAATAAGCTTGTCATGAAAAATAAATCTGTCATCAATTATAAATCTGTCATAACTGTAGTTAAAAAATCTTTCATCCAAAATAATTCTGTCATAACTGTAGTTAAAAAATCTGTCGTACAAAATAAGTTTGTCATAGCAAATCTGTCATACAAAAATAAATCTGTCATCAATTATAAATCTGTCATAACTGTAGTTAAAAAATCTGTCGTCAAAAATAAGTCTATCATAACAAATCTGTCATACAAAAATAAATGGGGTGTGCAAAAATAAATCTGTCATAACTAGTCCGACAGACTTTTGAAAATATTTTAATTTTCTTAAAAAAAAAATCTGGGAGAGTAAATTTAACTTTATTTTTTTCCTAACAAAGCAACAAAATGTATTTTAGGCAAAAAATAAACTCATATAACCCTCATATTTTATGAATTATATTAGTAATTAACATCTAAATTTGGGTCAATCTAGTTTTTCTCCCTAATATATAAGTAAATTATAAATTAGAGAATTTTGAGATTGCACGTTTTATAGTTTTACGGTATGATTTTAATATGTAGTTTTATCTCATTAAAACTCTTGTTTGAAATTGATAACGTTAATGAGATAAAAATTCTTGATATATAAATAAGTTTTTTAATGAGATAAAACTCATGTTGATTTTATCTAATTATAACTACCACTCAGCTTTTTTTTAATTAGCTTCTTTGATATGTTTGGGATTGTGTATATTTTCCATAATTCTTTCTTTCGATGAATGTGGTTTTATATTGAAACAGGGTTTATCAGTTTGGATTGCGGGTTATCCCCGACTGAACAGTCTCCTTATACTGAGTCTGCAACTGGATTACAGTACTCATCAGATTCAAGTTATATCCAAACTGGAAAAATTGCTAGGATTCAGAGAGATCTTGAGGGACCTCACTTAAAGCCTCAAACAACGGTTAGATACTTTCCAGACGGAATACGCAACTGTTACAATATTACGGTGAAGCAAGGAACCAAGTATATGATCAGAGTTAGAGCAATATATGGGAATTACGACGGTCTTAATACTTATCCTAGATTTGACTTGTACATAGGCCCTAATTTCTGGATAACACTAGACACTAAAGAGTATGTCCGGAAGGAGATCGTTCACATCCCAAGATCAAACATGTTGGACCTGTGCCTTGTCAAGACGGACACGTTCACGCCATTTATATCGGCCATCGAAATGAGGCCGCTACCAAATAACAGTTATATCACCACATCGGGTTCGTTGAAATTGTTTTCGCGGTATTATTTTAGCAATTCAGAGGACGTACTAAGGTGAGTTTACTTTGACTAAGATTATATAAGTCTTTGATATCTTTTTATCATTGTTCATTCAATGGTGGCTTAAAGATTTAAAATTTTGGCAAAGAATAGGTACTCCGAGGATGTCTATGATAGAATGTGGAATTCATACAATCAAACAGACTGGAAAGAGATATCCACAAGTCTTACGGTGAACACTTCCGATAGTTTCCGTCTTCCTCAAAATGCTATCAAAACCGCTGCAACATCTGCGAATGCCAGCGAGCCATTGATAGATATCGAGTTTCCAGAATCTGCTAATGATAAAGTTTACATTTACCTCCACTTTTCTGAGGTCCACGCCTTAAAAGCCAATGAGACTAGAGAGTTCGACATTTCTTTAAACGGAGAATCGATAAAAGATTCGTACAAGCCTTTATATCTTCAGTCCGAAACGTTAAGCAACCCGTCGCCAGTTATCTGTACAGGCCAAAAATGCATCGTAAAGCTGACGAGATCGGGGAAGTCTACACACCCACCTCTGCTTAACGCCATTGAAGGTTTTGCGGTTGCCGATTTTCTACAGTCTGAAACTGATGAAAATGATGGTACGTACGTAAAAACGCTATAGTGAATGTTTTTGTATATTACAAATTACAATATGCTAAA
>NC_025688.1:13559960-13579916 GCF_000633955.1 Camelina sativa
TTTTTTTTTTTTTTTTTTTTTTTTTTTTTTTTTTTTAATATATATTATAAGACACCAGCTTTTCATTTTTTACAAAATACTTTTTTCAAAATGCATATGTACTTCACTTGTTTTAATTTTGTATCTCTGACATTTAAAACAGAAACTTGTCTTCAAATGGATTGGCGGGAACTATAGACGCTGGAATTCAAAATCTTACCCATCTAGAAAAGTTGTAAGTATACGTATGATCATTTTTGCCTCCAAGGCTAAAATCTCTTACTTAACAATTTCAATGAATTTTGTTATTTTCCAAATTTCAGGGACTTGTCAAATAATAGTTTGACTGGTGTAATCCCCGAATTTCTAGCTAACATGAAATCCTTGATGATCATGTAAGTTTCTTCACTTTTTTTTTTGCCGTGGTAATCCTTCGAATATTTTTTTTTTTTAAGGAATTTTCTGGCCGCGGTAATTCATGTATGAGCATTTCTACGTTTTTTTTTCTATAGAAATTTGAGCAAGAACCATCTAAATGATTCAATTCCACAAGCTCTCCGCGATAGAGAAAAGGAAGGACTGAAGTTATCGTAAGAAAAGAACTCTACCCACCTACACAATTCATTCAAAATTCCCTTGCCTTGTGCATTCAGAAAACCTATACAATCTTATCCGTTTTTGTAGTGTTGATGGACATGCTATAGCATGTCTACCTGGTTCATGTGTCTCAAAGAAGAAATTTCCGGTGTTGATTGTTGCACTAGTTGCTTCAGTGGTGGTTGTGGTCATAGTAATGGTACTGGTTTTCATTTTTGTGTTCAGAAAGAAAAAGACATCAGATCATGTGGAAGGTACCGAAAGATATAAACTCATGTCTGAATCAACTAACTTTAACAGGTATCATTATTTTGTTAACCTTTGCTCTCTACAGCAATACCCCGGTCAGTAGTTACTCCAGGGGCGAATTTTACGTCCACAAATACGTCTGAGACATCGATCGAGACGAAAAAGAGAAGGTTCAGTTATGCAGAGGTAATGCAAATGACAAACAACTTGGAAAGAGCTCTAGGTGAAGGAGGGTTTGGTGTCGTTTATCATGGTTATCTGAACGGTTCTCAGCAAGTAGCTGTTAAAGTACTTTCTGAATCATCATCACAAGGCTATAAACACTTCAAAGCAGAGGTATGAAATGATTAAATCTTCTGAAAAAACCATAAAACAAAGAAATGTGATATATTTTTAGAAACTAACATGTTACATTCTAATTACTATGCAGGTTGAACTTCTTCTGAGGGTTCACCACATAAATTTGGTAAACCTTGTTGGGTATTGTGATGAACGAGATCACTTGGCTCTCATCTATGAATACATGCCCAGTGGAGACTTAAAAGAACATTTGTCAGGTGGAACATATCATAACATCAACATTTCAATTAATTATAAACATATATATATATTAAAAAAATCATATGATGACTAATTTAAAGGATTTGAAATATAGGAAAACGAGGTGGCTCTGTTTTGAATTGGAGTACTCGATTACGAATAGCTGCCGACGCTGCACTAGGTTCGTAAAATCTTTGAGTCATGCCAGTCACTTGTTTTTCTCATTACGAAACACATTTCCTGATACGTAACGAATGTATTTTAAAAATATTTACAGGATTGGAATACTTACATATTGGATGCCAACCATCAATGGTGCACAGAGATGTCAAAAGTACGAACATATTGCTGGGCGAGCAGTTCTCAGCCAAAATTGCAGATTTTGGCCTTTCAAGATCTTTTCAACTTGGAGATGAATCCCATGTTTCGACGGTTGTTGCTGGTACTCCTGGATATCTTGACCCTGAGTAAGTATTATTAGTCCAACTTCGGATCATGAGATTTGTTGTCACATACATCTTCAATGTATCTAATTCATGTTTTTTGCCATGCTAGATATTACAGAACAGGTCGGTTGGCAGAAATGAGTGATGTCTATAGTTTTGGGATTGTATTATTGGAGATCATCACAAATCAACGTGTCATTGATCAAAGCCGTGAAAAGCCCCACATAACAGAATGGACGGCGTTTATGCTTAATAGAGGAGATATAGCTAGAATCATGGATCCTAAACTTCACGGTGATTACAACTCTCGTTCTGTTTGGAGAGCTGTTGAATTGGCTATGTTGTGTACAAACCCTTCTTCAGAGAAACGACCCACCATGTCCCAAGTTGTTATCGAACTAAAAGAGTGTCTTTCTTCTGAAAACTCGATGAAAGGTAAGAATCAAGACACAGAATCTCATGGTTCATTCGAAATGAGCATGAGCTTTGACACAAAAGCTGTGCCTAGTGCAAGGTAGTATTTGCAAAGAAGCCTTGTTTGTGTCAGTGATGTACTTGTGCTTTTGGTATGGTTTTTTTTTTTGTCCAAGAAGTGCTTCATTTTGTGATTAAAAAAATGAGAGGACGACAAATATATAATTCTTTCGATCTCATAAATCTGAATTTATTGTTCGCAATTTGCATAATACCTTCCACATGTGTAGCCGTGTAGGCTACTTCTTTATAACAAAAAGCAAAGCTTTGGCTTAAACAAAAACCAAAACCAAAACAATTAAACCAATAAAACCAAAACATCCAACCATAACTACACGTATCAGTTTATACCAATGAACCAGTAGCTTTGAATCTCTAGTTTGATTCTAAACATGTCCTGATCATAAGTGTTTCTGTGCTAAAAAGTTATTTGAAGTAAACAAAAAAAGTTGGATAAAAAAAATTAGCAAACGTAATTATTCATATGTTAATTGAATTTCCTTTGTAGAACAATTAAGCCATTAGTTCACAATCTCAGAGGTGTGACCTGTTTTACACGTTACCATGAGGCTTGACTTTTTTCTTTTGGGAGATTTACTTCAAATTAGATAATATTATCAGAACAGATATATATATATATATATATATTTTATTATTAGGATATTTCGGGTATTTTCAAAATACTCAGCGTGTCCTTGTTTTATGTCACAGGAAAAAACATAATTACAAAAATATCATTGCCACGTCAGACGCCATGTCAGAAATCGCTGACGTGTATTAAATAACTCAGCCGTATCGCGTTATAGAGTTAATGACGACTGAGTTACAGTATGTCACAGCTGATTTATGGAAAAAACATTTGAGTAAGAGCGGACGGCTGACTTAGAGCATAACTCAGCCAAGCGTTACGACTGACTTAAAGCATAACTCAGCCGTCCTTATGGCTAAATTTTCACCCGATAGTTGAGTTGTCAAAATTTTGGCTGAGTTATCACTATGACACGGCTGAAATAACATTTTTCGGCTGGCTGAGTTATGAACAACGACTGACTTATGAAATATAGTTATGGCTGAGTTATGGTTAAGCACTATAACTCAGCCGTAATAAGCTGACTTATCGGACAACTCAGCCATTTTACGGCTGACCTAGTAGCAAAAGATTAATTACTAGAATATCATTCAGTTACAGCTGACTTATTAAACGATACGGTTGAGTTATGACATTAAGCGGCTGAATTTGGCAGCCATTTCTTTGCTTTTTAATTACTGTAATAGTATTTTTTTTGCTTTCTAATTACTGTAATAGTATTTATGTTGCGGCTGAGTTATAATTTGTTTGATGGCTGATTTAATTAGGCTGATTTACATGTTCGTTTGGTGGCTGACTTGTCACATCAGACGCATCATCCATGTTAGCATTCCATGTCATCATCAGCCACAAAGCATTATAACTCAGCCGTCATATGAATCGATAAGACCTTTCGTTTTCCCGTAAATACTATAACTCAGCCGTCACATACCGGAACTCGAAAACGAGGGTGGCTTAGACGAAAACGAACAAGACATCGATGACGAAGAGAGAGAGAGAGAGCGAGAGAGGATATCGAGCGAGGACAGCGAGAGATGACGGCCAGAGAGTAGAGAAAGATAGAGTATCTCCAGCGGAATTAGGGTTCGACGACGAGAGAAAGAGAGAGTTTTTTTCCGGGTTGTGAACAGTAACCCTTTCAGTTTCCCACTCTTTTGATATAAACACTCTGGATTATGGAAAAAAAACTGTCTACTGACATGGATTATGGAAGATGATGTGTATTTTAATTTGTTTATGTGTATTTTTTTATTTTTTTAATCAAAATCAAAAAAATTAACCCAAGGGGTAAACTGTAATTACACTAAAGCACTAAACATATGAGCAATTTTTAGAAAATTTTTAGATATCAAGAATAAACCAAATTTTGGAGTTTATCTGAGTATTTTTTTTCCCCTTTTTTCTAATTAAAAGTTGAGACCTGGCTTGGTACGCTCTGCCACTTAAAATGTCCAAATGAGTATTATAAGGTCTTATGTTAGCTAGTTTTCAGATTTTGTTTGGGAATTCAAGAGAATATGGAGAATTCCCATGGGTTTTTGTTGGTGGCACTAATAGTAGCTTCTTCTATTATTGATCTTGTTCAAGCTCAAGCAGGTAACCACATTTCAACTCAAACGTTTAGTATTTTTGTATACATTTGGAAACGAGTGAAATGTCTATCTTATTAATTGGCAATGCTTGTAAAACATGGTTTATCAGTTTGGATTGCGGATTATCCCCTAATGAGCAATCTCCTTATATTGAGCTGGAAACTAGATTACAGTTCTCATCAGATTCAAGCTTCATCCAAGTTAGAAAAATCGGTAAAATTGATGCAAGTCTTGAGTCGAAGTACCCAAGATCACAAATAATGTTGAGGTACTTCTCTGATGGAGTACGAAACTGTTACAATCTTAGCGTTCATCAGGGAACCAATTATTTGATCAGGGCTACAAGTAACTACGGAAATTATGATGGTCTTAACATTTCGCCTAGATTTGATTTGTACATAGGCCCTAACTTTTGGGTAACAATAGATTTGGAGAAGCATGTAAATGATGATACATGGGAGGAGATCATTCACATCCCAAAGTGAAACTATTTGGATGTTTGTCTTATAAAGACAGGCGCATTAACGCCTGTCATATCGGTATTGGAACTAAGGTCTCTACCAAATAATACTTACATCACAGAATCAGGTTCTTTGAAGTCGATACTAAGATCATACCTAAGTGAATCAACAAAAGTTATTAGGTAATCAACTTTAAATTTATATTAAAGTTATGTTACACTAAATTTAAAGTTATGGCTAGAGCTCAAGTCCATAACCTTATTTTCTTGAATTCAGGGACATGATGCCCTTCTTAACATTAATTTCTTAGGTTACAGATGTTATATGGATGGCTCTTGGAAAGAAAGTGATAAGTTTTCAGGTTCATGATGGGTATGCTCGTTATCTATTGATATGGTGCCAACCATGGAAGCTGCTAATCTCTGCCGAAGTCTTTTTGCTCTTCATTTTGAAGTGAAAGCTTTAGTATGGCCTATGTAGTGTATGAATGGTGCTAATAACTAGGCCTGCGACTTCGGTTTCTTCGGGGTTTTCGGTTTCGGTTTTTCAGTTTTTCGGTTATTTTGGAAATTGAAAAATGTTCCGAATTGAACCGAGTAAGATTTCGGTTTGGTTCAGTTTGGAATCGGTTATTTCGATTCGAGGTTCGGTTCACAATTGAGTTGTTAAAAAAAAACTTTTTTTTCGACTGAAAAGTGATGGATCGACATCCCAACGGCCAGTTCTGAATGGTGGATGTCGTAGCATTGATCTAAAAGGCGAAAATGATGATTATAAAGATGATAAATGGAAAAGAAGAAGAAGATGATTATGGTGATAAATCGAAGAAAGAGAAGATAACGGTGATGGATTGAAGAAGATTAGAAGAAGATGATGATGAATCGAACAGAGGAGAAGATAATGGTGATGAATTGAAATAGAAGGAGAAGGAAAGAACAAGAAAAATAAGAATTATTTGTTCGCCCAGAAGAAAAAGAAGAATCGATAAAGTTAGGAAGAAGAAGGGAAGAACGACGGCTGGAGACAATATTAGGTTACAATTTTTATTAATTTGGTTAACCGTTCGGTTCCAGCGAACCGAACCGAAAATTTCGGTTAACTGACCAAAATTAAAATCATTCCGGTCGGTTATGTCAATTAATTTAAACTGAACCGATTTGCCCAAATCTCAGTTTGATTTGGTTCGGACAAATCGATTCGGTTCTAATTCCCAGGCCTACTAATAACTGTGATATAGGTTTTCTTACTGATTGTTCAAATTTGGTAAAGATGATATATTCTCCAACCAAGTGACCAATTTTTTCTGCTTACCTAGAAGAAATCTAGATAAATAGGAAAGAATTTTTAACTTCTTTTTCTTTTATTTCCTGTAGTGTTAATATAAAAACAGATAATTGGCAAGATAAATTTGTAAGAACCGCATTATGTCATATATGTAAACAATATTTCCCTAATTAGTTCATTTGAGCTAATCAATTAATTTTGTTGATAAAAAAAAAATATTGCAAATCTACATGCAATGTTGAAAAACACAATATAAATGCCACTTTCATTTAAAAAAAAAATTCTCCTGTCATAGTTGATAAGTTCTTTTAAAAAATAAACAGGACAAGTTGAATATAAAATGCTGCCCACTAAGCACTAGCAAACATACTTGTTCCTCTGTTAATTAAGTTTTTAGATGCCGAGTCGTGGCTTGGTAAGCCCTTGCCTCTTTCGCTTGACTTTTTTTTTCCTATGTAAATGCCGAATCGTGGCTTGGTAAGCTCTTTCGCTTGAAAGGTGCAAATGAGCTTTGTGAGGACATTGCTTATAAGCTAGGGTTCATAGTTTGCTTGGAAATTTAAGAGAATATGGAGAGTCCATATATGTTTTTGTTGGTGGCACTGATATTAGTTTCCTCTAATATTCACCGTGTTCAAGCTAACCGTGTTCAAGCTCAAAAAGGTACCCACACTAGCTTTATTAATGTTTAGAGTAATAGAGTATATAATTTTCATATACCGTCTAAAAAAATATGTTTATGGAGCTGGAAAATAATTGAGATGCAGAAGGGTCTATCTAAAATAATTGGTAATGGTTGTCTAAGCAGAGAATCTCTTCTATATGTTTTTTACAGGGTTCATCAGCTTAGACTGCGGGTTGTCCCCTAATGAACACTCTCCTTATACCGAGCCTGTGACTGGATTAAAGTTCTCATCAGACTCGAGCTTCATCCAGAGTGGAAAAATTGATAGAATTGATCCAAAGCTTGAATCGGGGTACCCAAAGTCAAAGACAACGTTAAGATACTTTCCAGACGGAATACGAAACTGTTACAGTCTTAGCGTGCATCAGGGAACAAATTATTTGATCAGAGTTACAAGTAACTATGGGAACTACGATGGTCTTAACATTCCTCCTAGATTTGATTTGTACATAGGCCCTAATTACTGGGTAACAATAGATTTGGCCAAGCGTGTAAACAGTGATAAATGGGAGGAGATCATTCACTTCCCAAAGTCAAACTCTTTGGATGTGTGTCTTCTTAAAACAGGTACTTCAACGCCAATCATATCTTCCTTGGAACTAAGGCCTCTACCAGATAACACTTACACCACTGAATCAAGTTCCTTGAAGTCGATACTGAGGTTCGACCTAACCGAATCAACAAAAGTCATACGGTAAGTCAATCTTTACATTGGTATTAAGTTATTTTTTAGTGATCAAGTTTTTTCAAGGTTATTAACAAAACATTGTGCATAGCGTAGGTACCCAAATGATATCTTCGATCGAATATGGGATACACATTTTGAGCCCCAATGGACGCAGATTTCCACTGTTCTTGAAGTCAACATCTCCAATAGATATTCTGTTCCCAAAGATGTTCTCATGACCGCGGCAATACCTGCAAATGCTAATGCCCCTTTTAGTTTCACCAAGAATCTTGAGTTCCCGAACGATAAACTTTACATGTACTTCCACTTCGCTGAGGTCCAAGCCTTACAGGCCAACCAGATTAGAGCGTTCACGATTTTTTGGAACAGAAAGACTATTTTTCGACCTTTGAGCCCTATGTATCTTAAGGACTACACTGTTTTCACATATACGCCATCTTCTTGTGAAGTAGGGAAATGCTTATTAGAGATTAAAAGAACTCAGACCTCAACTCTCCCACCTCTACTTAGCGCCATCGAATTTTTCGCAGCAATCAATTTTACAGAGTCTGAAACAAACGAAGATGACGGTACGTATTTGAGTGATACTTTTAAGTAATTTATGGGATGTGGTGGTTATTAATGAAATATCTAGAACATCTTACAGTATATGCTTAATCCAACTCGTCGGAAAACTTTTATGACAGTGATTGCTATGAAAAACATCAAAGCCACCTACGGATTGAGTAGAATCTCGTGGCAAGGAGATCCATGCGTCCCTCGACAATTTTTGTGGGACGGTCTAGGTTGCACCGACACGAACGTGTCTACCCCACCTAGAATCACTTCCTTGTGAGACCTCTATAACATAACTCGCCCCTTTAGACTTATTAATTAGAAAACATTGTCTAATTAACTGCATTATACTTGTTTATTTTTCTTCTTCTTTTGTTAAAACAGAAACTTGTCTTCAAGTGGGTTAACAGGAAGCATAGCACCTGGAATTCAAAATCTTACCAATCTCCAAAATCTGTAAGTATGATCATTATTAATCGAAAGAAGGAAAAATATAATTAATTATACATGTTGGTGGCTTTTTAAATTGATTTCTTACAAACTTCAGGGACTTGTCAAATAACAATTTGACAGGAAAGGTGCCTGAATTTTTAGCTAACATGAAATCGTTGTTGGTCATGTAAGTTCCAGATACCCCGACATATTTTTGTGGGTTTTCACATAGATCATGTTCACCTAATTACAAAGATTTCCCCTGTTTCAAACAGAGACTTGAGAAACAACAAACTGGATGGTTCAATTCCAAATCCTCTACGTGATAGAAGCAATACAGGACTACAGTTATTGTAAGAAGTAAATCCATACAAACAAAATTTCATTTAAGATCTCCCTTGTGGCACAAGGCTTGTGCATTTAGAATACTAAAATTTCGTTATGTTCTGTTGTTTTGTAGTGTTGATGGTAATGGTATGTGTTTATCCAGTTCATGTGTCCCAGACAAGAAATTCCCAGTGATGATTGTTGCATTAGCTTCTTCTGCGCTTCTGGTCGTTGCAGTGGTACTGATTCTCTTTTTTATGTACATAAAGAAAAAGCGGTCAAGTCTAGGTATTTGAAGACACTCATCAATTAATCAACAACCTATAAAATATAAGGTGCCATTAATATTGTTGTTCTACTAAATTTGTATCGACATATCTCTATCCCATTCGACAGGTTTGCCACCAATGCGTGTTAAATCAACTAGTATATCCGGACAATCGATTGAGACACAAAGGAGAAGGTTTACTTATTCAGAAGTTGTGGAAATGACGAAAAACTTCCAAAAAACTTTGGGTGAAGAAGGGTTTGGAATCATGTATCATGGTTATTTGAATGGTTCAGAGCAAGTAGCTGTTAAATTTCTCTCACAATCATCATCACAGGGTTATAAACACTTCAAGGCAGAGCTACAATATGCCATTGATCTTCTTTTAAAATCGCAAAAGAAAGAAGTACAATGAGTGTCTAATTCAAATCTTCCAAGCCTAAAGTCTTCTCCTCTTTTAACATATATAGTTATTTAGCATCTTTTTAAACCAATGTATTTAGTCATTGTTGGTCTGTAGGTCGAACTTCTTCTAAGAGTTCACCACGTAAATCTGGTGAGCCTTGTTGGGTATTGCGATGAAGGAGATCATTTGGCGCTCATCTACGAATGCATGTCCAATGGAGACCTAAAAGATCATTTGTCAGGTGAAAGATATATATATATAATGTATAACTCATTTGATGGCTAATTTTGATAACCTTATACAGGAAAGCATGGTCAATCTGTTTTGAAATGGAGCACTAGACTACGGATAGCTGTTGATGCTGCGCTAGGTTTGTACTAACTGAAAACAGATCGAGTGACTTGTCATTTACTCATTCATATCCACTGGGTTACTCTGGCCAGTAGTGGATATTAAGCATTCAATCTTATCGACATGTACATATATATATATATGTATATACCATCATAATATAACTAAATCGTTCATCCATATAAACTTTTTCGATAAAGTAATCATATCCATAACTTCATAATATAAACTTATAACGATGATGAATTATTTCCCACCAATTTTAACTCACTGGAATATCTGACATCATCAACTTACATGAATGAGTCTGTTGCATATATAGGATTGGAATACTTGCATTATGGATGCCGACCATTGATAGTGCATAGAGATGTCAAAAGTACCAATATACTATTAGACGATCAGTTCATGGCCAAAATTGCGGATTTTGGGCTTTCAAGATCGTTCCTACTCGGAGAAGAATCACAGGCTTCAACCGTTGTTGCTGGTACTCTTGGATATCTTGACCCCGAGTAAGTACTATTAATTCACTCCTATGATATTTATAGCATGTTGTAATGTAGATGCCTGCATTCATCTTCATCGTTTGTATTATTATATATGGATACATATAAATATTATCATCTCCTTGTTTTTCCAGATACTATAGCACATGTCGGTTGTCTGAGACAAGCGATGTATATAGTTTTGGGATTTTATTACTAGAGATAATCACAAACCAACCTGTGATTGACCATGCCCGCGAAAAGGCTCACATTACAGAATGGGTGGCATTTGTGCTTAAGGAAGGAGATATCTCTAGGATTGTTGATCCTAACCTTCATGGTGAATACAACTCCCGTTCTGTTTCGAGAGCCCTTCAATTGGCTATGATATGCGCAAACCCTTCATCAGAGAAACGACCAAACATGTCACAGGTTATAACTGAATTAAAAGAGTCTATAACTGAAAACTCGATGAAATGTATTGACAAAATGGATTCTAATAGTTCTCTGGAACTGAGCTCAAGCTTTGATACCAAGGTGGTCCCTAGTGCAAGGTAGTATTTGCATAGACACCTTGCTTCATTTGCTTGTATTGATATATTTGTGCTTGTGGTATTGTTCTTTGGTCTGGAGTGATTAGTTTTTTTTTTTTTTTTTAGACATCATAAGTTCATTACTAACCAAGAATGTACCACTCCTTTGATCTTGTATTTGATTTTTTTTTTTTTTGTATAGTATACCTTCCACTTTCATTGACTATATCATAATGAAAACAGAGCCAATAATTAAGGCTACAAAAACAAATTGTATGGATGTTTTTGTGTATGATGAAGCAAGAGGGAAAATAAATGATTCCCTTAAACACCATAAAAGAAAAGTATTGCCACGTATCATAATGACTACAACTCGTTGAGCTCAGAAACCCTCACAATGATTTCAAGTTTTAATGCAAGTAAGAGTTTTATGCTTTGGTACTAGTAGCTTTGAATCTCTTGTACACATGAACGGATCATAAGCGTTTCTGTGTTAATAAGTTATTTGAAATACACAAGTCAAGTTGGAAAAAAAATATGGTGGCCACTAAAATTCAAAAAGAAAAAATGGTGCCCACTAGCAATTAGCAAACTTTATTATTCATCTGTTAATTGAATTTCTTCTGTAGAACAAACTAAGCCATTATTTCACAATCTCAGAGGTGTGACCTGTTTTACACGTTACCATGAGGCTTGACTTTTTTTTTTTTTTTTTTTTTTTTTTTTTTTTTTTTNTTTTTTCTAATAAAAGCTGAGGCATGACTTTGTAATTAGCTAGCTCGTCCACTTAAAAATGTCCAAATGAGTCTTGTCCGCACAGTGCTTAGATAGTGTTCAGATTTTGCTTGGGAATTCACGAGAATATGGAGAGTTCCCATAGGTTTTTGTTGGTGGCACTAATAGTAGCTTCTTCTATTATTCACCTTGTTCAAGCTCAAGCAGGTAACCACATTGTAACTCAAACGTTTAGTATTTTTGTATACCTTTTTAAACAAGTGAAATATGTATGGGCCCGTATGCTTGTAAAATTGCTAAGCATAGAATCTGATAGCTCGACTATGTTCAATGAGTTTGAACTACTTACATTAACCTCTTCTATGTTTTTCAACAGGATTCATCAGTTTGGATTGCGACTTATCCCCTAATGAGCAATCTCCTTATACTGAGCTGGAAACTGGATTACAGTTCTCATCAGATTCAAGCTTCATCCAAACTGGAAAGATTGGTAAAATTGATGCAAGTCTTGAGTCGAAGTATCCAAGATCACAAATAACGTTGAGGCACTTTCCAGATGGAGTAAGAAACTGTTACAATCTTAGCGTTCATAAGGGAACAAATTATTTGATCAGGGCTACAAGTAACTACGGAAATTATGATGGTCTTAACATTTCGCCTAGATTTGATTTGTACATAGGCCCTAACTTTTGGGTAACAATAGATTTGGAAAAGCATGTAAATGGTGATACATGGGAGGAGATCATTCACATCCCAAAGTCAAACTTTTTGGATGTTTGTCTTATAAAGGCAGGCACATCAACACTTGTCATATCGGTATTGGAACTAAGGTCTCTACCAAATAATACTTACATCACATAATCAGGTTCTTTGAAGTCGATACTAAGATCATACCTAAGTGAATCAACAAAAGTTATAAGGTAAATCAACTTTGAAGATGTATTGGTTTGTCTGAAATAGTGTTTGTGTGATACAAGAAATGATACAAGATTGATGTTGTTTTATGTGAGTGAGAAGTTTCTAGAAGATCTGAAAAGGCAATATTGAAGGACGGTTGAGGATGAATTGAAGAGAAAAACTACTATTTCTTTGGTTGATTAAATTGGAGTTTTACAAGGAAAAGGAAAATAGCAAAAAGGAAAAAATCTTTTCTTATGGAATTTGGAAATCTTCTCCTATTGTGATTAGGAAATCCTGATGGGTATATAAGGAGGTGTTGGGCACGTCCTAGAGAGGCAAGAGAGCTGAGGCATAAATGTTAGAACCCTAGAGAGCTTTTTTTTTTGTGTGCGGCTTAGTTTCGCGGTTTTGTGCTTGTATTGTTCAAGTTTCTTTGTTCGTCGGTGTGACGTGTGTGTGAAGGTTGCTCAAGAGAGTTGAAGATCTGAAGTCTAGGCTCAGGGGGAGTTTAGCCCAAGGTTAGATTATCTTGTTTTGAATCTAGGCTCGGTGTGAGTTTAGTTAAGGGTAGAGATTTATCATTAAAATTTCATGTTATAGAACAAAGCGGTGAACTAAGAGGGTTGTGCTTGATTTACGCGTTTGCGAATAGGTTGTATTTGCTTTCTTATTTTAGTGGAATCGAAATCTGGACGTAGTCCCGGGGAGTAGGAAAAACCGAACCTCGTTAACAAAGATCTTGTGTTATTTACTTTCTGCACTTTATTTTTGCACCTCATCTGCATTTACAAACTTTAAATTTATTTTTACACTTTTTACTTATTCCCTTGTCTATGGCTAATGATACAAGATTGTGGTTAGCGCAGGTACCCAGATGATTTCTATGATCGAAAATGGGTTCCATACTTTGAGTCGGAATGGAAGCAAATCTCCACCACTCCAAAGTGAACAACACCATTAATGGTTTTCTTGCTCTGCAAGATGTGCTCATGACGGCCGCAGTACCTGCCAATACTAGTGCACCGTTGACTTTTACCAAGGATCTTGAGTTCCCTAAGGATGAACTTTACTTCTACTTCCACTTATCCTTGATGGGTATAGTGGATTTTTCCAAATACCTATTCACCCTGCCGACCAAGAGAAAACGACTTTCACTTGCCATTATGGTACTTTTGCCTATAAAAGGATGCCTTTCGGTTTGTTCAACGCTCCCGCGACTTTCCAAAGATGCATGACGTCCATTTTCTCAGATTTAATAGAAGAAATGGTGGAGGGTTTCATGGATGACTTTTCAGTATACGGAGCCTCCTTCTCCTCCTGTCTTTCAAACCTCTGCAAGGTGCTCAGAAGGTGTGAAGAAACCAACCTGGTGTTAAACTGGGAAAAGTGCCACTTTATGGTCCAGGAGGGGATAGTCTTAGGACACAAGATCTCAGAAAAGGGGATAGAAGTTGACAAGGCCAAGATAGAAGTGATGGTTCAACTACAACCAACTAAATCGGTGAAAGACGTCAGAAGTTTCCTAGGTCACGCAGGTTTCTACAGGAGATTTATTAAAGATTTCTCTAAGATCGCCAGGCCGTTAACGCGACTCCTCTGTAAGGAAGCAGAATTTATCGTCGATAAGGATAGTTTAGATGCCTTCAATAAGATAAAGGAAGCTTTGATGAGTGCACCAATAGTTCAAGCTCCTAATTGGGATTATCCTTTCGAGATAATGTGTGACACATCAGATTACGCAGTAGGGGCGGTACTTGGCCAAAGGATAGATTAAAAGCTCCATGTGATCTACTATGCCAGCAGAACCATGGACGATGCCCAGACAAAGTATGCAACAACTGAAAAGGAGCTCCTCACTGTAGTTTTTGCGTTTGAGAAATTCTGGAGTTACTTGATCGGATCGAAAGTGGTTGTTTACATAGATCACGCTGCCTTAAGGTACATTTACTCGGAAAAGGACACCAAACCTAGGCTCCTCAGATGGATACTTCTTCTGCAGGAATTCGACATAGAAATTCTGGATAAGAAAGGAATCGAGAACGGAGTGGCAGACCATTTGTCTAGAATGAGAATTGAGGATCCACTTCCAATAGATGACTCGATGCCCGAGGAGATGCTAATGCACATCGACTTCTTGGAAGAAATGAGCCACACAATCGGGCACACGATAGCTCACTCGATCCCTGAGTCAACAAGGTTGGTCGAATTCATGGCAATCGAGTCAGCTAGGCTACCTTAGTACTCTGACTTCGTGAACTACATGGTTTGTGGGGAAATTCCTAAGGATTATGATGCTCACAAAAAGAAGAAATTCTTCAGGGACATCAACAACTATTACTGGGATGAGCCTTACTTGTACAAAAAAGGGACAGATAGCCTGTTCAGACGATGTATCGCAGAGGAAGAAGTCCGAGGGGTACTAGAGCATTGTCATGGGTCCGACTATGGAGGTCATTTCGCTAATTTCAAAACCGTCCAAAATATACTTCAAGCTGGTCTCTGGTGGCCAACCATGTTCAGGGACACACGGCTCTTCATAACCAAGTGTGATCCATGCCAGAAAATGGGTAACATCGGTAGGAGGAATGAGATGCCTCAACAGCCGATTTTGGAAGTCGAAGTTTTCGATGTTTGGGGAATAGATTTCATGGGACCTTTCAACCCCCCCCCCCTCAATTGGAAATATGTACATCCTGGTAGCAGTCGACTATGTCTCAAAATGGGTCGAAGCAATCGCCAGTCCTACAAATGACCACGAGGTCGTTTTGAAGATGTTCAAGAACATCATTTTCCCAAGATTTGGAATCCCAAGAGTAGTAATCAGCGATGGAGGAACCCACTTCATTAATAGAGTTTTCGATGGCTTGTTGAGAAAGCATGGAGTCAAGCATATGGTCGCAACAACTTACCACCCGCAGACCAGCAGACAAGTGGAAGTAAGTAATAAACAGATCAAAGCAATATTAGCCAGAATCCTGGGAATCACAAAAAAGGATTGGGCATTTAAGCTAGATGATGCCTTATGGGCTTACAAGACAACTTACAAAACACCGATTGGGCGGACACCTTTCCAGCTTCTTTATGGAAAAAACTGTCACTTTCCGGTCGAGGTAGAATATAAAGCAATGTGGGCGACCAAGCTACTGAATTTGGACATAAATAGTTCTCAAGAAAATAGAGCAATGGATCTCCACGAACTTGATGAGATACGGTTGGAGGCCTATGATAATTCAAGGATCTACAAGGAAAGAACCAAAGCCTTTCATGACAAGAAGATCCAACACAAGGATTTGAAAGTTGGAGATAAAGTCCTTTTATTTAACTCGAAGCTCCGGCTATTCCCAGGGAAGCTCAAATCAAGATGGTCAGGACCCTCCAAAGTTAAAGAGGTCCTGCCCTATGGAGCAGTGACTTTGCTCGGGAAGGATGAGACTAAGTTTACTGTGAACGGCCAGATAGTGAAGAAATATATGGCAAATGAGAGCACAGAGGCGGTGTCGTCTCTGCATCTCGTCGATCCCGCGCCAGTCTGAGATGAATTGAAAGTCAAGCTTAGCGACTATAAACAAGCTCACTTGGGAGGAAATCCCAACGACAGAATTGTAAATATAACTTACGTTTTTAAGTCCTTTCTCTCCTCAGTGTTTTTGCCTACCTGATGACCTACGTGATACCCCCCACGATCAACCCCTCGGATGCTGGTCCGAGCAAGTCGTCCGTGCATATCACCGAGATCTCTGACGAGCAAATACCGGCACCTGCTGAAGTCGGTGACGACCCTGGCTACACATTGGCGAGTATGGAGGCCGCTACAACCTCCTTCTTCAGCAACCCATGAGGTACCAAATTCATCCATCCTTTTTAAATAACATTGCATTTTGTTTTATTTCATTTTGTGTGATTCTTGGATTCTTTTTCAGACTTTTATTTACACAGAGACTGTGTAATTTAAGTTTGGGGGAGGGTCCTAGAATGTATATAACATTGTGTTTTAGTTTCTTATTTTCTTATTTCAAAATTTTTGCATGCTAGTTTTATTCATTTGAGTCTGCATCTATGTGCATTGAAAAAACCCAAATTTTTTTGAAAAATTAAAATATTAAAAAAAAAAAGAGTGTACATGTAGTTGCATTTACATATTAGGATTGAGTCTAGTTTGCTTCATATAGGATTGTTGCATATGCATTTTAGGGGACAATGATTAAAACCACCTTGTTTAATGCCAAACCTTAGGATTGAAGCTATAGCCCTTAATCACAGTTCATTGTTGCTAGATCAATCTTTGGAAAAAAAATGAAAAATCTTTGTTTAGAACCTTGTGTCTTTTGAATGCTTCCTCCACTTGCTTGAACATTGAATCATCTCTATATTATTGGACTTAATTTAAACTTAAAATTGTCTTGCTTATGGAATTTGAATACTTGCTTATGGTAACTCTAAACTCGGGTTAGCACTCTATTCTTACCAATCTTTTCGTTTAACCCGATTTGTTTTTCCCTACCCTTGAACCCAAACCATTCTTTCAAACCTTGTTATGAATTGTTGAGTGAGGCCTTTTCATTGTGCTATAGGTTGTGAAACCTTGAGAGTATTGAGAACGACAAAGAACTGGCTCTTGATTTAGCTGAGTTAGAATCATTTGGACTAGCTAATAGAATCGGTTTTGAAAGATAGGTGGTTAGCATGTTTATTTGGGTTAGGTTTAGAAATAAAATAAAAAAGGGAAAGAAGAAGAAAAGAAGTCCCTAAAATTAGAATAAAGTAGCCCTAAGTCTCTAAGTAAAAAGCAAAAAAAAAAAAACAAAAAAAAAAAGAGAAAAAGATCTTGCTATAGACTCCTAGAAAGAAAGAAAGAAAAATATATATATTAGGAGTTTAGCAAAGAAAGAAAAAAAAAAAAAAAAAAAAAAAAAAAAAAGAGAGCTAGATGTTTAAAGTTTAGACCTTAGGGATTACAAAAAAAAAAAAGAGTTAAAAAATTAAGGTTCTGGGTAATTTAATTCTAGGGGGTTTAAATAAAAAAAAGGAGAGAAAATGAATGAGAAAAGGGTAGATTATCAAGAGTTAAACTTTGTATGCCCAAATTGTTCTCAATCTTAGATAGTTTTCACAACTGTCTAGCATTCCTTCTTTTGAGAGAAAACCACCTTACCAAAAAAGCCTTACCCTTGAAACCGATTAAGCTTGATTCACATCCCATTTGCAAGAATTCACCAAACACTTAATTGAATATGAAAGAGATGTTCTTTGGACTTGCAAATCTTTACTTTTAGTTGGAGGTTGAACTAGATCGATGCATGGTAATAAGCATAGAAAAATATTTGCAAGTATGTTGATTGATCTTAGCACCATTAAACTATCTTTAAGGACTATAGCTTGAATCCTTCGCTTAGATCCAAAAGTTATGAGTCACATTTTAGAACGGCACCCTCTTACTTCCTTGCTAGAGGACTAGCAAGATTTAAGTTTGGGGTCTGATAACTCTCTAATTTACGTGTTTTAAGTCTCCTTTTTTGTCCATATTCTGCATTGTTTATACCCTTAACTTAGCATTCTTAGGTCATTAACTGTAGGAATTCACTTTTAGGCCATTTAGGGTGTTGCATTCTTGCATTTGCATACTTTGGATGAAAATAGGTGCTTTAGAGCCTAAAATGGGGAAAACAAGGACAAATCCGAACGTGTACCCGAAGGAGCCATCGAGGAAGAACAGTCCGAACCCCAACACGATCGAGGAGGATCCGAGAGCAGGAAGAACAACCCGAAGATCTACCCGAGGATTAACCCGACCTCATCTTCGTGCACCCCATCGAGTAGACCCTCGGGCAGGACTAGGAAGCTAGGTCAAAGGGGTTTCCATATATAAACCCCTCCTCTTCTTCCTTGCAAACGAGCACGCCGCAGACCCTCAAACCACTTTTCACTTTGAGAGAACTGAGCGAGAGCTTCTGTGAGAGAACTAAGCGACTCAAAACACTTTTCACTTTTTTGTTAGGATTTTTTTATATATCTTTTTGTCATTTCCTTAGATCTCTACTTTGTACTCTTTATCCTATACTCTATCTTTTAATACAATGCAATTTTCGTTCATATATACTTTTATGTTTCTTGCAATGATTTCCGAGTAGTGTAGTAAAGTTTCTAGGGATGGGATAGATGATTTTGTGTTCTTAATCGGTTAGGATGTCTTAGTTTGATTGAATATGTTTTATAGATTCCCTTCTAGGTTGGTGTTCTTAATGCTGTCAACAAACCGAGAGGGTGAGATTAGATCTAAGGTGTTTTACCACCGAGAGGTATAGATGAAATGCTTGAATCAACCAATGCTAGAGATTTACTCACTTAGCCTAAGAGATTAGATGAGTAAGGGGTTTATTGACAATAATGAATTGGTTCTTATTGCCTGCTTGGTCATGTTTCTCCAACGAGAGTTGGGTAGGGGAGTGATCAAGGTTGATTGTTTCTATCACGAGAGTGTTTTAACAAGATATTAGAGATTCATTGTCTAGGGAATATTTGCTTGAGGCATGTAAGACATCCATATTGGTCAGGAACACTTAGGATTCGATTACCCCATCCTTAGAAGCTTTCGTATTTTAATTGCTTGCATTTTTATTCATCACTCGATCCCTTACCCGAACAGGTACACGATCACCTTCTTCGAGAAACCCCTCGAGTTGTTCATACCTTATTTGCTTACTCGATCACCCCACCCGATCTTGTACTTGAATGCTTGCATCGAGTGCTTAGGTCGTGTGGTTCTTTGTTTACATTCTTTTCTTTTATTATTTTAGGATTGTTAGACAAAACCCCATTTTTGCTTGGCTTGACTTGCATTGTTCTGATTGCATCCTTCCTGCTAGCATAAACAACAATTTGGATTGATAACACTTTGTAATACAACTGCATAGGGAATTGATACCCTGGGTGGAAAAACCTGTTATCATCCAGCCTTTTGTAGTTCATGTGTGAAGAAGAACTTAGGTAATATGTGCTTCGTCCGATCTCCCTTAATGTACCCTTCCTTGAGCTATGCGATGCAAGCGGTATTGTCTTCAAATATGATAGTCGCTTCCTTGTCATCGGCTATGCCACAATCCGACCTGATATGTTGAGTCATTGATCTCAACCACACACACACTCACAGCTGGCTTCATGCATAGCCAAAATTTCTGCATGATTAGATGATGTGGCCGTTATGGTTCGCTTCATCGAACGCCACGAAATTGTTGTACCACCATGCATAAACACATAGCCGGTTTGAGACCTTGCATTATGTGGATCGGATAGATAACCTGCATCAGCAAAACCAACTAAATCTTCTTTGTTATAGTTAGTATAAAATAAACCCAAATCCAACGTTCCTTGTAGGTAACGCAA
>NC_025688.1:13580174-13606340 GCF_000633955.1 Camelina sativa
TGGTCAGGAACACTTAGGATTCGATTACCCCATCCTTAGAAGCTTTCGTATTTTAATTGCTTGCATTTTTATTCATCACTCGATCCCTTACCCGAACAGGTACACGATCACCTTCTTCGAGAAACCCCTCGAGTTGTTCATACCTTATTTGCTTACTCGATCACCCCACCCGATCTTGTACTTGAATGCTTGCATCGAGTGCTTAGGTCGTGTGGTTCTTTGTTTACATTCTTTTCTTTTATTATTTTAGGATTGTTAGACAAAACCCCATTTTTGCTTGGCTTGACTTGCATTGTTCTGATTGCATCCTTCCTGCTAGCATAAACAACAATTTGGATTGATAACACTTTGTAATACAACTGCATAGGGAATTGATACCCTGGGTGGAAAAACCTGTTATCATCCAGCCTTTTGTAGTTCATGTGTGAAGAAGAACTTAGGTAATATGTGCTTCGTCCGATCTCCCTTAATGTACCCTTCCTTGAGCTATGCGATGCAAGCGGTATTGTCTTCAAATATGATAGTCGCTTCCTTGTCATCGGCTATGCCACAATCCGACCTGATATGTTGAGTCATTGATCTCAACCACACACACTCACGACTGGCTTCATGCATAGCCAAAATTTCTGCATGATTAGATGATGTGGCCGTTATGGTTCGCTTCATCGAACGCCACGAAATTGTTGTACCACCATGCATAAACACATAGCCGGTTTGAGACCTTGCATTATGTGGATCGGATAGATAACCTGCATCAGCAAAACCAACTAAATCTTCTTTGTTATAGTTAGTATAAAATAAACCCAAATCCAACGTTCCTTGTAGGTAACGCAATATATGTTTGATACCGTTCCAGTGCCTTGGGGTCGGACAAGAACTAAATCTTGCTAGGAGGTTCACGGCAAAACATATGTCCGGTCTAGTGTGGCTAGCCAAGAACATTAACGCTCTTATAGCACTGAGGTATGGCACTTCCGGACCGAGAACTTCTTCATCGTCCTTCTTTGGACCGAATGGATCATTGTCCAAATTAAGGCTTCTCACAACCATTGGGCTAGGCAATGGGTGAGCCTGGTCCATATTAAATCTCTTGAGTACCTTTTCAGTATATGCCATTTGATGCACAAGGATTACATTATCTATGTACTCAAGCTGCAATCCCAGACAGAATTTAGTTTTACCTAGGTCTTTCATTTCAAACTCTTTCTTGAGATATTCAACTGTTTGGGTGATTTCCCCAAAGGTTCCAAGGATATTCAAATCATCCACATATACTGCTATGATTACAAACCCTTTGTTTGCAAACTTCTTTATAAAAATACATGGACTGATGGGATCATTCTTATAGCTTTCTTTGGCTAGGTACTCACTTAGTCTATTGTACCACATACGCCAACTTTGTTTCAGTCCATAAAGGGATTTGTTTAGCCATATGCAGTATTGTTCTCGAGAACCATTCTTATCTTTGAGCTCAATACCCTCTGGTAATCTCATATAAATTTCATTATCCAGTGGACCATATAAATATGCGGTCACTACATCCATTAGCCGCAAATCAAGTTTTTCTCTTATAGCTAGACTTATTAAAAATCTAAAAATCGTTGCATCCATCACAGGAGAATATGTCTCCTCATAATCTATTCATGTTCTTTGAGAGAATCCTTGTGCTAAAAGCCGTGCCTTATATCTCATGATTTCATTATTCTAATTTCTCTTCCTTACAAAGACTCATTTGTGTCCAACTGGCTTTATATCGAATGGTATCCTTAAGATCGGACCGACCACATTCCTTTTCTTTAATGAATTTAACTCCACGTCAATGGCTTCTTTCCTTTTTAACCATTATGATCTTTGAGTGCACTCTAATATAGACGTGGGTTCATGATCCTCACTTATTTCAAGTGCTACCTTATAAGCAAATATTTCATCAATGTCGACATCTTTTTTGTTCCATTGAATTCCAGATATGATATAATTTATTGAGATCTCATTATTATCAATACCTTCAGGGCCTTGAGATTCAGCGTCCCAATACCTTAGGATTTGCCGTGGCCATGTCTATATTTTCCTTAACCTCAGTTTGATTTGCACTTCGAGGGTTCTTATCTTTGGAACCTATTGGTCTACCACGTTTCAAACGTGCCTTAGATTCTGTAGCAACTTGATTGTGTTTCTTTTGAACATCAATATGTACTGGTGCATTACAAGCTGGTATGTACGATTTTATAACTCTCTTTGGGTCAGCAAAGGAATCTGGCAATTGATTAGCTAGCTTTTGTAAATGCATAATCTTTTGGACCTCTGCCTCACATGCTAGAGTCCGAGGATCTTGCCAATTTAAGGATGTTTGATTCCATGATATTTCTTTGACAAGCTTGTTTGTCTCTCCACCCAACATAGGAAAATTGGATTCAGCAAACTGACAATCCGCGTATCTGGCCTTAAATAAATCACCCGTAGTTGGCCTAGATACTTAATAATGGTGGGAGAATCATATCCAACATATATTCCCATCCTCCTTTGAGGTCCCATCTTTGTTTTCTGCGATGGTGCAATCGGTACATAAACGGCACACCCAAATGTTTTTAGATGGGATATGTCTGGCTCATGACCCGTTAGTAATTGGGATGGCGAATATTTATGCTCACTAGATGGCCTGATGCGTATAAGCTCTGATGCATGTAATACTGTGTGTCCCCAAGCCGACACAGGAAGCTTCGACCTCATGAGTAATGATCGAGCAATTAATTGAATTTGTTTAATGAAGGATTCAGCTAATCCATTCTGTGTATGTACATGTGCCACGGGATGTTCCACATGCTTACCCCCATGGACATACAATATTCATTAAACGCTTCGGATGTAAATTCACCAGCATTGTCTAGACGTATAGTCTTAAGTGGAAAATCTGGAAAGTGGGCTCGCAGACGTATGATCTGGGCCAGCAATCTAGCAAACACAAGGTTTCTTGTTGATAATAAGCAAACATGCGACCATCTGATCGATGCATCAATAAAGACCATAAAATATCTAAACGTCCCACAAGGTGGGTGTATTGGTCCACATATATCTCCTTGTATCGTTTCCAGAAAATTTAAGTCTCTTTAGTGACTTTCACTGGTGATGGCCTTATAATGAGTTTCCCTTGTGCAAATGCTACACACGTGAGATTTTTAGGGATAACTCGTCTCTCTTTAAGAGTGTGCCCATTTGAATTCATAATTAGCTTACGCATCATGTTAGAACCTGGATGGCCAAGCCGGTCATGCCATAAAGTGAATTGTTCATTGAATTTCTTATTCATTGCCATATTAGCATCTATCATATTAATCTTAGCATGGTAAAGACCAGTGGATAATGCGGGTATAGTCTCTAGGACTTTCTTATGGCCTTGGGTGATTTCAGTAATATATAGGAACTCTTGGTTTCCTTCACCCTTAGTTTCAACATGGAAACCATTCAAACGAATATCTTTGAAACTCAATAAGCTTCTCTTTGAGCTGGGTGAATATAAAGCATCACTTATTTCAAGATGTGTGCGATTAAACTTGCTATACCCGCTATTGTGCTAATATTGGCATTTTTCAAAATGAGATTTTGCAAAATATCTCTTATCATTTAAAATTGTGTGGCTTAATCCACTATCCACCACAATTATATTCTTGTCCTCAGCTATTTATCAATACGGAAAAGAATTATGTTTTAGACATAAAAGAATAAAACAAACAAATATATATTGAAATAAATAAAATAATTGAATTTAAACCAAAATCATAATCAAATAAAATTCAAAGCATAAAACATGGAAATTAAATCAAGAAATTTTTTTAAATTTTATTATCCTCTCCTAAACAATCCGAAGTATCATAATCCAATTGGTCATCATTCTCATGGTCGAAATCTCCTTCACCATCAAGATGAACCAGATTAGCTTCTGGATTCTTTTTTTCAAATTCTCTTGATAGAGATCAACAAGATGCTTAGGTGTTCTGCATGTCTTTACCCAATGATTCTCCATACCACATCTATGGCAAATGGATTTGGTCTTATGTTGCGGTTTGAAAATTCCGCGGCCTCTACCTCGACCACGACCGAAGTCTGATCGATTCCCACGACCATGACCATCATAATTATTTCCATGGTAATTGCCACGACCACCATGTCCTCTTTCACCACGGCCACGACCGGGATACTTGCTTCTATGGACGTAGTTAGACTCTTTAGTCTCTTTAGGCTATTTAGGCTCTTTCTTGGTCATATCAACCTTGTGAGCTTCTGGTAATGGAGCAGTACCAGGAGGTCTCATTGCACTGTTCATTAGTAATAACTCATTGTTATGATCAGCAAGTAGCAAACAAGAGATGAGACTTGCATATGTCTTAAAATCCTTTTCACGATAATGTTGCTGAAGCAGTATGTTATTGGTGTGAAAGGTTGAGAATGTTTTCGCTAGCAAGTCTTCCTCAGTAACCTCCTTACCAAATTGAGCCTTTGGTAGGATCACCGTATTTTGGTGTCCATATCTGTTTTTCAACTCTGTCCAAAGGTCAAGAGGATTCTCAATGGTAATGTACTGGTTCTTGAGACTCTCAGCAAGATGATGGCATATTAGCAAAATCGCCTTGTACCTACTCTTTTCAGTACAATCATTATCATCCTCAATGCACTCAAAAAGGTCCTTTGATTTGAGGGTAATTTTAGTGTCCAATGCCCATTATAAAATACAAAACATGCACCCGATTATTTTCATGCGGTATTTAAGACCGAACCATGCAATCGTCTTGGATTATGCCATGCGGTATTTAAGACCGAACCATGCAATTAATTTCGTCTAGGCCATGCGGTATTTAAGACCGAACCATGCCAATTTTAGTAAATAATTTCTTGTCTTTTAATTTATAGTTTTTGTCTTTTAATATATAGTTAATATATGCATGAAACAATCCTAGACAAAAATATAATCTAGTATGGACAAGGAAATATGCAAATAATTTTAAGTTTTAAATTTTTCCTTTTCTATAGATAAGATTATTTCCTTTTTAGTTTAGTAAATTTTCCTATTCTGAATAGAATTAGGACAAGAGGTTTTAGAAAAAACTTTTCTCTAGGGTTTCAATTTTAAGTTCTTAGTTTTAGGGTTTCATGCAAGACAAAATTCCGATTTTAAGTTTCAATTTATGCAAGACAAAGAATCAATCAAAACAATAACAATCAATCTTATCCTAAGCAATTCTAAACCTCATACAATCCAAATTTTAAAGTTTTAGGGTTTAGGGTTTCAAAGCTTAGGGTTTTGATTTGTTGATTGTGTAATTGTATATTTTAGGGTTCCAATATAATTAAGAGATCAGGTTCGATATATTTGTCCGATGAGTTCGATTTATTTACCTTCCACCGTTTTGGGGTTGACTGGAATTGATCCGGGAGCTAAAGACCTCAGATATAGCTTGAGCTTGATCACGAACCTCGGACTAGTCACGAACAAAACTTGATCACGAACAGAATCTTAACATGAACGCGGATTCATCACGAACAGGAACCGATCGCCGATCTTGAACGAATAAGAACTTATGTGCGGCGGCGGTTTAGGGTTTTAGGGTTAGGAGATTTTTCTCAGTTGGTTAGAGCATCGTGCTGATAACGTGTTATGAAAGTAGAGATACTCGAAGGATGTATTCTCTCGTATTATTAATGATTCAATCGAATAGTACATTATATAGTAAAGGATAAAGCCCTAAGTACAATGTGATTCCTAAACCGACTTAGAATAAGAGAAAAGGACCAATGGGCCTTGTGGACTTGGACATATGAATGAGCCGGTTATGGAGAACCACTCCAAGTGATTTACTAATATATATGATTTTCGAAAAATGACAAAAAAAAAAAAAAAAAAAAAAAAAAAAAAAAAAAAAAAAAAAAAAAANGAAAAGAAGAAGAAGAAGCAAAAAGAAGCGAATAATCCATTAAATCAGGATGTTGCATAAGAGTCAGTGAGTCACCTACCATATACAACAACAAAGTAAATTACCAAAAGAAAAGAACAATTCAAGTCAACTCTTTATATATTAACATTTCTTCACCTCTCATGTTAGTTATTTAGTTAGTTAGTGGTTTCGTACTATTATAGCATATACTTTTCTGTTATTAGTAGTATGATAGTATCTTTGTGATAAACTAGACCACTTGTATAAACTATAAACTAACCAAAAACGGCTTATTGACCACTAGAACGTATTAATTAATCCTTAAATTTGTTTTTGCATTTTAATCATGTTCTCACGTTTTCAGGCTTCACTTGGGAAAGTCTTTTTTTGATATGTCGAAAAATATTTATGTGCTCCTCACTGCTTATATGTAAACATCATAGATTGTTCAAAACTTAGGCCAGTGCATGTTTTTTGCTTCGGAACTACGAGAATATGGAGAGTCCCCAAGGAAGTTTGCTGCTCGCACTTATATCAGCTTTCTCTCTTATTCACCTTGTCCAAGCTCTAGATCCCGAAGGTACCGACGCTTCTAATATTTCAATTTGACAAACTTCTTTTCATATAAAAAGATAGTTATATCGCTTTGGCGCCCCCTGATTATGAGACTTATGGGTGGTCGTAGTTAAAAATTATGTTTGCTAAGATCATCTAACACATTGTGTGCTTACTTACTAGCTTCTCCAAATTCAAGCTATAGTTATTTTCAATAACCATTGACATCTTTTAACTTAAACAGGGTTAGTAAGTCTCGAAATCCCGGTTCTCCAAATTCCAATGAAATTCATTGTACTTGCTTCTGCTATTGTGATCATTCTCGTTCTACTAGTTCTCATTTGTGTGTGCAGAAAGAAAAAAGCACAAAGTCATGTGAAAGGTATAATTTGAAGAGACTCTCATCAACAAATTATATGTTACAAGGTTATCACATGTATTGTTTTTGTACTAAATATTTCTTTCTACAGACATACCCCCTTCACCAATTCCATCTACTAGTAGTAAATCAGACGACTCGATCAAGACAAAAAGGAAAAAGTTTACTTATTCAGAAGTTACAGAAATGACAAAAAACTTTGAAAGAGCTCTTGGTGAAGGAGGTTTTGGCATTGTCTATCATGGTTATTTGAATGGTTCAGAGGAAGTAGCTGTTAAAATACTCTCCCAAACATCATCACAAGGGTATAAACATTTCAAGGCAGAGGCATGTAATCCTTTAAATATTCTGGAAAAGTTGTAACAACAAAATATGTATATTTATATACATCATGCATGCTAAGTTAATGTGTTTTATATACTTGTTAAATTGTTGGTATGCAGGTTGAACTTCTGCTGAGAGTTCATCACATTAACTTGGTTGGCCTTGTTGGGTATTGCGATGAACGAGGTCACTTGGCTCTCATCTACGAATACATGTCCAACGTGGACTTAAAACATCATTTGTCAGGTGAAAGATGTATATAGGTGAAAGATGTATATATGCATATATAACATTATTATTCCTTCGTTATTACAAAAATCATATACAATATCTTATTTTGATGATTTATTGTAGGAAAACATGATGTCTCTATTTTGAAGTGGAGTACTCGATTAAGAATAGCCATTGATGCCGCACTAGGTTTCTACTAACTCAAAATAGCTCTTAGTCACTTACCTTGTTTAAAGTTAAACCAAAAGTTTATTGTAATCATTGAACATTCAACTAATACATCTTAACCTAACCTAAACAAGCCATATAAAACATTTCTAATGAATATTTCTAAACTCTTGTTAATCAAATGTTAGTCACAATTTGAAATTTTTGTTATAGTGGTCAGTGGTGATAGTGTTGAGTTTCAAGATATTTACATTGTGTAAAACTTAGTTATATGCGCGTTTGCTAATATTTTTAGGACTGGAATACTTACATATTGGTTGTCGGCCATCAATGGTACATAGAGATGTCAAAAGTACGAATATATTGTTGGACAAGCGATTCACTGCCAAAATTGCGGATTTTGGGCTTTCAAGATCCTTCCAACTTGGAGATGAATCTCATATTTCAACAGTTGTTCCTGGTACTCCTGGATATCTAGATCCTGAGTAAGTATTTTAGATTACATAGTTTTCTTTATAAGTGGAATCTTTTAGTCGATGCTTAACCATCCTAGATGTGAAACTCACCATTTCATGTTGAATTTTAAGTCCATATTCATATTAGTTGGTATACTGATCACATATGAATCATACTGCATATTCTCTTGCCTGCCAGGTATTACAGGACAGGTCGGTTGGCCGAGATGAGCGATGTCTACAGTTTTGGGATAGTGTTATTGGAGATGATGACAAACCAACGTGTGATTGACCAAAACCGCGAAAAGCGACACATAACAGAATGGGTTGCGCTTGTGCTTAACAGAGGAGATATCACCCGGATCATGGATCCTAATCTTTACGGAGATTACAACTCAAACTCTGTATGGAAAGCTCTTGACTTGGCTATGTCATGCGCAAACCCTTCTTCAGAAAAACGACCAAGCATGTCCCAAGTTATTAGCGTGCTAAAAGAGTGTCTAACTTCAGAAAACTTGATGAGAAATCAGAATCAAGACATGGAGTACACTGATAGTTCCCTTGAAATGACCATGAACTTTGATACTGAAGTTATCCCTAGGGCAAGGTAGTTATTGTAAAAGAAGCCTCATTCATCAGGTAACCCACGTTGATGAATTGTTGTTGGTATAATCTTTCGTCAATGTTTTTGTTTTGAGACATCATAACTAAAATTAAACGAAAAAACAAAACACTCTTTTGATCTCGTGTTCTGTGCTGTATTGATATTTGCATGATTTATCTTCCACATTCGTAAGCTGGTTTCAGTGCCGGCTCAAGGTTTTTAGGGTCTCCTGGGTAATTTTTTTTTTTTCGAATGAAAGATCAAAATTTTATTTTTAATCTCGGTTGTATGTTAAAAAAAATATGGATTTATAATATATACACTTAAGAAGATTATAAAATTTTATTTTCGTTCTACTGTTGTTGGAGTCTGTTAAGATAATTATGGAAGATAAAAAATCTTTTTGATTTCTGACTCATAAAAACAAATTCTTAAAACATATTTTAATAGACTATTTTTGTGTTATAAATTTTGTTTTTGTCTTTTTTATCTTACATTATTTTTCTGTGCCCCTTTATCTTGCATTATTTTTTATTTTTGCCTTTTTATCTTACATTTTTTGTTTTTGTGCCCCTTTTATTTTACAAATTCTTTTTTTCCAATATATAAAAAATAATTATTCATTTCCTTAATCTATAAATCCGGGGCGGTCGCACCGCTTGTCCCCTATCTAAGCCGACACTGGCTGGTTTTAGTTATAGGTCTTGAACCGATTAGTAATGCTAAAAATATTTTGGTTAACCAAAAAATTCAGTTCGGTCTGGTTCTCAGTCAACCGATTCTTTTTTTTTTGAATAACTAGATTCTATTACGGTTATACACAAAATGAAAGGAAAATAAACCAGCTTTCGTCAATAATCGAACAACCCAAAATTATCCAAAATAATTGGAAAAGCCGGGGTGAAAAACAAAAAAAAAAATAGAAAAATTCGGTTAGTTTAGGTTTTGAAGAACCAAATGTTATTTCATTAATTTCGACAACATTTTCATAATGAAAAAAATAACCAAAGAACAGAACAAACTGAAATAACCAAAATCCCATAGCTATCAAAAAAAAGTTTTCTAATAAATCTACCACATTCCAAAACTTATCTTGTGTCTTTTACTACATTTGATTACTCCTTTCAGGTAATACTATAAGCCATGAGTAGAAACACGAATGTAACCCTATGAGTTTTTTAAAAAAATATTAATAGAAAGAGTAATTCTTTTTTCTTTTATTTCTTATTTTCATGTATTAATTATTGTGTTGTCTTTACATGTACTCTCCTATTTCAAATTAAATGGACGAAACAAAATCTTTTTTTTTTTCATTAATTGTCTCTTCATCTCTTCTAGTGAAAGTGAAACACATAAAGCTCTGATTGGGAGAGACTTTAAAGACTTTAAAATTAATTTAAAGTTTTAAAAGCCAAAATTTTACCAATCATGCTTTTATTGCTTTATTAATCTTAAAAGTCTTAAAAGTCTAACTGTCCATTTTTTTAGGTTTTAAAGCCACAAATGTGAGATTTTTTTGGTTGTTAAAAAATAAATTAAAAAAAGCTGTAATTATTTTTTCTCTTTCTTATTTTCCATGATGATTGAAATAATAATAAAGCTCTCTACAAGTTTATATATATATTTTTACATATTTTATTTTTATAAAATAATTATTCTTATTTTTTCTCTTTCTTTTAAGATCCATTTCAATAATAATAATTATTTTTTTTTATCATCATTAATATCATCATTTCAATATTTTTAATAATAAAAGTAACAGTTACAGCTTTAAAAGTGTTCGTTACCAATCAAATTTTAACAGTTAAAGTTTGTACAGTCAAAGCATCTCCAGCCAAATTATCTACAACTAAAATTTTAAAGTTAAAGTCTTTACAGCCATAAGTAACAGTCGTTACTTAGTAACCGGAGCCAAAATCTCTTATTCTCTTCTCCCTGTTATGTCGTAAGTTTAACCCACTTCATCTTCAATTGTTGCATGATTTTCATGGTTTTGACAACCTTTAATATTGACCCTCGTTTTGTCCCTTAGAGTGAATCGCAAATCCAAAGGCAGCGGCGAAGAGATGCAATCACAACATTGTCACGGTCGTAAATCATTTAGATCTGACCCCATCCGTAAAAGTTCACCGGCAGCAAAAACTTCGGGAAAGAGGAAGATTGCAAGTGGGATATAGACAATGAGATGAGATTACTAAATAAGACTTGGTTCAATGGCTAGCTACGAATGAGATTATTCCAATGATGGTGATCGTCAAGAGCAACACACCGCCGTCTGCTCCGGCAAAAGGGTATAGATCTTCTCTGCATATTCTTATTTTGAGGTTGTGTGATGCACCCTCTGGTCGACAAGTTCTGATGGACCAGATCCATTAAACCAAATCCGGTGGACCACCCAACTTGTCTACTTTACTAACTAATTTTGTCCATTATGCATATCTTCTGAAGCCGTAAGTTATCGATCAGAGGATGAAAAGTGATACATCTATGAAAAATATTGTCCAATATCCAGCCAGATTTACACTGTGGACCACACATTTGGCTGTAGATGGACCATATCTGGTGAACTAGTTCCAGTTTCATTAAGGGGCAATATGCCAAAAGAGAATCTAAATTATATTTCAAGCTAGTACTATACAAGTCATAAAACTTAGTATCTAAATGTAATTAAGTATATTTGTCCACAAACAACAAAACCAATTTATCTACAAAAAAAAAATCAACTTGTCTCCAGACCTGGACAAGTAGGAACTTGTATACATACTAATCAATAACGATGTGTCCATAGACTCAACAAACTCGAACTTTTCCATCACAATGAACTTGATAACTTGTCTATATGTTCAACTTTTCTACAGAAAATACCTTCTCTATAAATTCATCAAAAATAATGTCTCCAACCTCAACAAATCGGAACTTGTCTACCCATATTAACGAAAGAAATTTACTTACATGAATAAACCAAAAAAATAATTTGTCTACAAACCTAATTAATACTCTCATTTATGTCATTACTGCAATTTACGAATCTCTTTTCTTTTGCTCAGCGCTACAGTACCTTAATAAATGCCAAGTCAAACATAGTATAACCTGAACGTCTGTTCAATTTTATGCTCATATAAAGTAACACAATTTCTTTAAATTTCCAGCTACTAAACAGAAGGATATTTTCAGCATTTGTAATGCCACTTGTGATATAAGTGAAAAAGAGTTTATGATTATGGTAAAACTGGAAAATTTTATAACAAATGTGGTAGATTAGACTAAAATCCATTAAAAAAACAAAACCATGAAAATGATTAAAATACCTTCGTATTTGAAAACTTATCATGGGCTAAGAAGTTTAGGGCTACAAAGCCCACTAAAGAAACGAGTCTTTACACAAAAACTGATTCAGATTTGACCTCTCTCCCTGACGCGAGAAGCAGTCATCCAGACAACAACAACAACAACCTGAGAATCGTTTCTGCAGAGAGAGATGAGATTGTTCGATCCATGGCCAGTGTTCTTCAAGAGAGAATGGAAACGTTGCTGGCCATTCCTCACCGGTTTCGCCGTCACCGGCGTCCTCATCACCAAGTTAACCGCCGGATTCACTGGTAAAAGTCTTCTTCCTCGGATCCATTAAATTTCTCCCATTTCAGCTGTGTTTACGGATTCAGATCGAGATTTATGCGATTACTTTTGTTCATCATCTCTTAATTATTGATTTTTGATTTTGGAAAAAACCCTAATTTCCCGTAAAAAAATGTTTGATTTATATAATGCAGAGGAAGATGCCAAGAACTCCAAGTTCGTCCAGCAACACAGGAGGTAACGCAAAATTTGAACTTTCTTGGTTTTTGTAGATGATTTGATCTTTAGAGCATTTTGGAATCGATGTAATCAAAAGGGCTGTTGAGGTTTCTAGGTTTTGTAATCAATGAATGATTTATTTCGTATTTAGGTTGTATTATGATTGATTCATAGTCAGATGGCTCTAGATATGTCTTGTTTGTTAGGTTTGTTCTGTTGTTTTTTGCACGTCTGCGTGATATCGTGGAAGCATTTGGTTGGTTACATTGCTTATTGACTATGCTTTAAACTCGTAGCAAAACTCTAAAGGTTTTAACTTCTTGTTGTATTTTCAGGTGAGGATGATGATTCACGAAAGTGTGGAAGCTAAGAGGCATATTTCTGGAACATATATAGTGTTGGATGCTTCAGCTTCGAAACTTGTTCAATAACAAAAGAAGAGCATTCGATATACTCTTTTTCTTTTCTCTGAGTTTTGCAGTTCTTATTCTGAAACTTTACCAATGCTATGGTTTTGTTCACTGTATCTTCTTCTTCCCATTGGAAATGGATTCAATAAGGCTTTGTCTCCCCAATGAATGTTAACTTTTTGTTCTAATAATCCTGTCAGTAGTTCCAATCTTAACCATTGTCTTTCAGAAGTCTAATCTTTTTTGCTTTTAGGTAGACTTTAGGTTGTGGCATAAACTAGATCCAGGTTTAGCTTTGGCCTTTGATGATCAATTACGTTGCAATTTGTTTTTTATAACATAGTTTCTTGTTAACAGACATGTTTGCTGTAGAGATGAGTGGTTTCACCAAAGTATTTTTGATGACTAGAGATGAGTGTCTTCACCAAAGTTGTTTACCTCATTCAAGTCTTGAATTTCAAGATATGAAGAAATGGCTTCACTTTAGCAGCGAACACTATGGCAAGAAAAATATATTTTTCCTTAAATAAATAAAGCATTCGTTCATAATCTTTATTTTTCTCTACGGAGTTTTCCACTGTGGAAAGTGGAAACATATTATATGAAAATAGCCACCTGCGCAATGGAATCTGAAAAGTAGAACTGACTTGTAGTGCATCCACGTTTGCTTTTGATCCGTGACCAAGTTTTATTCTTTGGGGACTCCGAGCCTTAGCCTGAAGTCTTCTTCCATAAGGGGAAGACCTTCACGGAGTTTCACCTTTGGTTCCCATCCCAACACTTCTTTTGCCTTTGTGATGTCCGGCTTCCTCTGTCTTGGATCATCTGGTGTGTTCTCAACCATCTTTATCTCTATGCTCGGGTTAATCAGCTGAAAACAAAGCAACATGTCATTACCGGACACCCAAGATTTTCAAAGCACGTACTCATATCAATCAAGAAACCAGACACTCACCTCCTTCACTGTCTCAGCTAGTTCCACCATGGTAAACTCACCTGAGAAACCAAAGACTCAGACAGTAAGCATAAGTTCAAGAGATAGGTTGGGTTGAGTTGTATTTTGTGTAATGGAGGACTGTTAGGGGATTTACCTGGGTTACCAATGTTGATGGGACCAGTGTCATTTCCTTCCATGAGGCGCATAAGTCCATCAACCATGTCAGATACATAACAGAAACTGCGAGTCTGTGTCCCTGGTTTCTGAACAGTCAATGCCTCACCCCTGGATAATCATTGCAACAACAAGGCCAAGAGATGACTCATGAATCATATTATAGCTCGAAAAAAAGGAAAATTTGTTTGATGGATTGGGTAAAGCGGTCGGTCTCACCGTAGTGCTTGAGCAATGAAGTTGCTTACAACACGGCCATCATCAATGTTCATGCGTGGACCATAGGTGTTGAAGATTCTGGCAATGCGGATTTCTACAACGAACAACAAACAAAAAGAAAGCAATAAAGGAAAGAGTCTTGGTGAAACTATGGGAACAATGTTGACGCGAGAGCCACTAGGAAATACAACTGACCAATTCCATGTTGCCTGTGGTAGTCAAACATCAAGGTCTCAGCCACACGCTTGCCTTCGTCATAACAGCTCCTAACCCCTTTTATCATAGCAACCACGTTATAAGACAGTGAATTAACACAGATAATATATTTATTTAAAGCTAATGAGTGTTTGAGCCTACCAATTGGGTTGACATTTCCCCAGTAGCTCTCAGGCTGGGGATGGATCAGAGGATCTCCATACACTTCCGAGGTTGAGGTAAGCAAAATCCTGTTCGGAAGAAGAGTTAGTTAGTCACAAAGGTGAAGATCAACAGAAACAAGGTATAAACAATGGATCAATTTGCAAACCTTGCTCCAACACGCTTGGCAAGACCTAGCATGTTCAGTGTACCAATCACATTGGTCTTGATTGTCTTCACAGGGTTGTACTTATAGAAGATGGGAGAAGCAGGACATGCGAGATGGTAAATCCGATCAACCTCAATCAAAAGTGGCTCCGTGACATCTGTTAAACCCAAAGCCAAGATATAAACGAGGACAACAAATGACAGGAATATTCCATTCTCAACTGAAGCAACAAGCCAGAGAGTTTCGAGACCATACCGTGACGGATAAGCTCAAATCTCGGATGACCGATCCACTTCTTAAGGTTTCCCTTTGAACCGGTGAAATAGTTATCAGCAACAATCACCTGGGGGAAAAAGGTTTAAACATCAACCCAAATCACACAAAAACTATTATGTATTCCTATATGCATTTCAATGCTAACCTCATTCTTTTCATTTTCCATCAGCTTATCAACAAGGTGAGAGCCAATGAATCCAGCTCCTCCTGAGATCAAGATCCTCATATTGGACTGACAAATGAGGAAACTAAATCAGTTACCACATCTTATCAATACAAACTAAATCATAGTCATCCGGATGCAGAAGATAGAAGAATCAGAACATAGTACAATACAACTTAACAAAGCTCTCTCACAGACTCTTGCTGTTCTCAGTACAAGATTGTGACAACCTCAGATCTAAGTCAAAATATTACAAGGAATTCAATCTCAAATGATCCTTGTGACTAATCAAAAGATCCCTAAACCGTTTGATTCAATACAATGTCAACGAGATCAAATGATCAATTAACAAAACTGAACAAGGATCAAAACACGTGATTCATTCTTCAACCATATAAAAGTAGTAACACCTTCACATGATTCAACGCATGATATTTAAATGGGTATGGCCAGAATCGAATAAAAATCATAACTTTTACCGGACAAAACTTGGAATTACGGAGAGGTGAAGGTGAAGGTGGAGGCTTTGGGCTTGTTTGCTTATCACTTGACGCCATTGATGAGAGATCACTCCACACAACCCTGAAATATTTAGATTACAAAAAAAAAGAAAAAACGCATCAAACAAATAGAAAAATGAAATCTTTCAATAAAAGAAAGAGAGGAATTGAGGAGATCGGTACCGAATCGATGAACCCTTTAAAAAAAAAAACGAAAACTTTGTGATCTGAAGAGTGGGAGAAGGATCGTATTATACTCGCACACAAGTGTCGGAGCTTCTTCTTATGTCAAAGTTTGAATATATCTTTGTTATTTAAGATTTTGTTTTCTGTTTATGAATCCTTTTTTTAGAATTTGTTTAATTTTTTCTGTTGGGTGAGATAAAGATTAAAAGAGACTTCAAAAACACGAAAAGCGGATTAAATTAAAAATAGTAACAATAATTAGTGGTTTAGCTTACTCGGTTACAATGACAACAAAACATTTGACCAAACGTATCATCTGATGTGGCAGTTTCTAAACTTGTCAATAAATAATATTTTATTTTCTAATTTTAGCAAAACAATTTTGATTTACTTTATACACTTTCCAAATGTTCTGTCTTATATCCGTTTTTTAAGATTTGAGTTACGTATGGGCTGGGATATTATATTATTAGTCGTATTATCTCTTTAGATATTTCATTTTTATAAAACTAAACTTGTTCAAAATTAATTAGAATTTTTAATTTTGGGGAGGTTTCTCCTCCTCTTCCACCAAAAAAAAAAAATTAATTAGAATTTTGGGGAAATATTTATTTTTGTTATATGGTGAATTCTTACATATTTAGACATTTACTTGTGAAAAGACTGAAAATAATTTTAATTATCTAAAATAGTTCAGATAATATTGTAATTTTTCGTTTCAATTTATCATTTTTTTCATTATTTCCTTTCAATATCTGAAATATGTTTATTGACTATTAAATATATAATAATTTATTATTATTATTATAGTTATACCATTTAGCTTGAAATTTAATAAACTTGTGGATCTATCAAAGAAACCAGTCGTACCATCTAAATCTTATGTTAACAAATAACAATCATAAGCTAAAAACAAAATTCTTGACATATGATCCTTCAGATCAAAGAATTATGTTTTGTTTGTTTTTAGAATTAAGAAGAAGCTTCTCGTATCGAAATCGCTATTGTTGACTTCAGTTTGTACATTACCAGTTTAATAACACTTTTGTATCAGTTCTTCGATTCGGTGTGCCTTGACCTAAAGCCCGTAAAGCAAGGGCTTTAGGCGCCAGATTATATTAGCAATTTAAGGGGCATTAATTTTCAAAATTTTTTGGTGGTACAGTGGTTGGGTACGCTTTTATTCTCCTTCAGTGCTAAGAGTTCGAACCTTTGTGTAGCAGTTTTTATAACTTTTTTTTCTAATGTTTGTTAATGGGAAAAAAAAAATTTGCTTTAGGCAGCAAAATTGGTTGGGCCGGCACTGCTAGTTCGATTAATCATTCACAACTTATTATATGTCAACTAGATAAAGCTCGTGTTACTACGCGGGTAAAAATTAGAAAAAGTTATTGAGAATAACTAAATAGTAATATACATGTTTATAAATTTTATTTTATAACATTTTAATATTGAATCTAAACCTTTCATATTTTATTTTAATATTCTCTCAGTTCCATTATATAAGAGTTTCAAAGCTTTTTTTGTTCTATTTTATAATATTTTCTCAAGTTTCTATATACAATTTTTATTAATATAACAATTTATGAATATTTGAACTATGCAGTAAATTTTTCTATTGGTTGAAGTATTATAAATGACATAATATTTATTGTTTATTAATCTTTGTGTTTTTACCCAAAAATTCTTATAGCACAGAGAGTGCCATTAAAATATCGATATTATCATGATAAACCATATTTTAAGTTTAATTACACTTTTCATCTTAATGCAGAGAACTAAATTTTTTATATCAAACACAATTAATACACCATATCAAATCTATATCTTAGTAAGAATTAAAAATACAAATAAAAATAAACAAAATATAATTCGCAAAAAAAACTGAATCAACATTATTTAAGATATATTTGTTTTTTTTATTTATTTTTGGGCAAAATTTAAGATATATTTGTTATGTTGTTATCTTATAAGTACTAATTTTACTTTATTTCATAATCAATTTTAAAGGAGTGAAATTTATAAAATAAAAACATATATAAAGATATAGCGACATTCCCATCAAATAACTGAAGATTTATTACTATAAATTATAATTTATTTCGAATTACCTTATTTTTTAACATATGCATTACAAAAATACATGTGTTGAAATTATAATATCAAACATAAAAAATTACTAATATTCTTAAATGATTTTTTTAAAATGATATATATTAATATTTGAAATTTTTTTAATGTAAAATAAATTTCATCATTAGACATCCAGTTTAGTAATCACATGTAACTATCTATTTCATCATAAAACCATAATTCATTTCTTCATTGATTAGAGTTAAAATTTTAATAACAAAAATAATATGAGCATTATATGAGATAATATGTATATTGGTTAGTATTTTAAATTTAATAATTAAAAAATCAGTTAACATCCACAAATTTTTGGAAATCCAAAAATATCCTAAATAGTATTCTTCTATACGTCATAATTTCATAAGTAATACTTTTGTCAATTTAAATTAACCAAAAATTCATTCCTACAAACTCATTTTTTCTATTTTTTTTTTCAAGTTTCTCATATTATTACATGCATTAAAATCTTTAAAATAAAATGTGTAAAACTATACTAATACACATCATGTATTGAAATTCTTTTTTTAAAGTTCATTTTCTTTCAAGGTTTTGTGTACTTACTAACAATACAAATTTATATTACAACCATAAATACAATTTATATCCGACTAAAATTATGTTAAATAACTTATGTTATTCCTTTAAATTTGTTATTCATTATTTATTGATTAATATACATGCTTAATAAATTAAGTTGTTGCTTACACATGTCAAATTTTATTGTGAACACACATATAATATAATTAACATACAATAGAAAATATACTGATTTTGTTGGTTTTTCTTTTTGATTTAGAAAAATGAAATTTTTAAAGTAGAAACATATAAAATTCTGTAAATATAATTAGTTATCCTATTATGTTTATTAAAAAAAAAATTGAATGTGTCAACCTCTGACAACATCTAATCAATATATTTGACACTTGTCATGATCTTGTTAATGAGTAATTTTGACATCAAACTTTATATAATAAGATCACACTTTTTCGACTATTTCTTTAAAGCTTCTATAGCTATTTTATTTTTCTTCTTCTTAGTTTTCCATATATTTTGAACGCCTCAAAAAAACTTATATCTATTCTATAAGAATTGACTTTAGTATGATATGAACTAAGATATATTAGTTGAATTTTGCGAAATTTTTTGACTTTCTGAAATAGTTTTTAAAAGTGAATTTTACATATTGAGAAATCTACCGTGTTCATATTATTATTATTAGTGAAAAAATCTAAAAAATAAATTCAATCATCTAACTATTTTGATTTTGTTTTGTAATTCGAAATTTCTACTTTATTAGAAATAATTTGGATAACATTGTCATTTTTCATTTCAATTTATCATATTTTTTCATTATTTTCTTTCAATATCAGAAATATATTTACTGATTATTGAATATACAATAGTTTATTTTATTAACATTTTTCTTGAAATATAATAAACTTGTTGATCTATCAAAGAAACCTGGTAAAAAGATCCTAAGCTAAAAACAAAAATCTTGAGATATGATCCTTCAGATAAAAAAATTATTACAATTTTTGTTTTGTTTGTTTTTATGATTAAGAAAAGCTTGTTTTCTTGGCGACATCACTATTGATGACTTCAGTTTTGTACATTACCAGTTTAATAATATGTTTGTATCAGTTCTTCAGTTAATCATTTTAAATCGAAAACGTAAACGTTTTTAATCAAGGTAAACAATGAATAATCATTTTACTTTTAAGAAAGGACAAATGTTAAAATAAAATAAATAATCGATTAAACAAGGTTTATGCACTAACCTTTGATAATTTGCAGAAAGGAAAATAATCTTGGATTGAAAAACTATCATGATATGATCCATGACTTTGAGTTAGCATGAGCCAATCTACTGTTTTACATAATCTTCAATTATTCTTTTCCTAGTTTTACAAAACTACTAGTTATTTTTCTTATATATATTTATCATTATAAAGTTTTCAGATACATATTACAAATCTGACTTTTACAAAACATTACCAACAGTGACCAAAGTCTCAACATGATACTGAACCATAGTTTACTTAACTTACTTTCTCCCAAACGCAAAAATGTACTGAACCACAACCATTATCCCTAAATCAAGACCCATAACTAAGTTGAATCAATTGATTCTTATTATCCCTCCAGTGTAGATGGTTTATTCACTAATGAATATGTATATAACAACGCATATCACACATATACTATCACTATGTATACAGAGGACAGACGCATTTGCCTAAAATTCACTACTGACGACGATGGTTTTTACCTTATGGAAGCTTAAAAGGGTCTGCTCTCAGGATCGGCGAATCCAGCTAGAAGTGCACCGAAGAGCCAAATCATGAGCAAGAACACTACTGCTGTTCGCAGAACTTGGTTACATATGTTCAGGCTCGGTTCATCCTCATATGCTAAATCAGGTGTCTGGACATTGTAACTCCAGTGGCCGTCTTCTAGCTTCTCTGTTTCTCTAGAGCTTCTACTCTTGCTTCTTTGGTGTGTTTGTGTTTGTGGTTGTGGTGGATCTTTTCCGTTGAGATTCGAGCATCTTTTGCAATTGCAGTCGCTGCCAAGGTATGAAGGAAGCGTCTGAAGATACTCAGAGAGAACTCGATGGAAAGTTTCCCCTTCAATTCTCAGCTTCTTGCGTGTGGTTGGTCTAAGAATCTATGAGAGAGGAACAAAATTTTAGGCAGGGGACATGCACCTATCATAGATCCAATTATAGATCCAAGAACGGAGACTAAGAAATCTGAAAAATTGAAGTTAGCTCAGGTAGATATCTTACTTGGATGAAAGTCTGGGAAATGACTCGGACAACAGGAGGGAGGCGAATGATGAATAGACAGCCAAGACGGTTAGGGAAGTGATCTTGAAGAATGGATGAACAAGATCTCATCATCTGCATGGGAATCCTCAGAGGAGATAATCCTTCACAATCGACTAACACTGTCAGTTCTGAATTCTCGGGGGTCAGAAGATGCAAAACGCCGTGCTCTACCTGAGATACTGAAACAATGGCAATACTGAAAAATTAAAGGGATGTCATAGAAAAGAAAATACTGGAAGATGTTGTAGAGCCACTAAGGACGTACTGATTGCCTGAGCAAAGCGAGGTCTTTCATGAGATGGCAACTTTAAGAAAGCAAGCCCCAAGCGGACAATGAGGCAAGGTCGTTGGTTCCTGTCATATCCATGCCAAAAGATTAAACTTGACCATGTCTCAAGTTCTTCTTCAGATAGGATTCTGTAAGTCTCCCTCCACTGGATTGTTTTTTTTATAGAAGATAGTAAGGATGTGAAGTCTCCATTTGACACTCTATAGAATCTATGGAGCTCGTCTTCATTGACTCTACATTAAAATGAGACAGGATGATTCTGATCTAAATGCGGAAAAATTTAAAGTCAAAACTCAAAGAAGGTAGCTCTTCTTCATATAACACTACATTTGAGAGTACCTCTCAGGCAAGTTAAGTCTCTGTTTTTCCAGTTCTTCATAGAGTTGTCTAAGCCAGTCTTGTGAAGTTACAGGAAGTGGAGTCTCATCTTCAATTCTACATTTACAAAAAAAAAAGTCGAGATATGTAGGAAGATAGAAATATGTAGATAATACTCAAAAAAGACGATGGAGCTTTAATAATTTCAAGGGATCTGCAACACTTCAAGTGCTTTAGATTAAAGTTGTACAGGGTCAGACTATTATAGTACAATACAACATGTAAGACTTTTAGATCCCATACCTTATATCTGATGGAGACTGTGACGGCTGTGGGTCAGATTGTGATTCTGAAGATGCATGAGAAGTGTTACCACCTGGGGTATCTTGCTTTAACTCTGACTGGTCTGTGAGAGCCTCAGCTATCGTGAGGACCAATAATGGCCGAGACAGCATCTGCACAAAGAATACACACAGTTATTGAGACTCACGGCAGATCAGTATGGTGAAAGAAATACAAAACAAACACATCAAAGGACCCTGCACATGTGATATGAGATGATGTCTGGCATGACACATAAGCAAGCTTAAGAGTAAAAAAGATCACATAACTACTTGTGAACAGGATTCATCAAACTAGATTATAACACCAATCAATGTGTTGGCACCAAAGCATGATGTAGGAATAACTTCTGATTCAATCAAGTTGCAAAGTATAATGTGAGAAGGACGATCTTTGAAGCACAGAGAAGAAGACAATACATGTTAATTTCATCCAGAAAAATATATTACAAGTGACACATGTAGTTAAAGCGTACCTATACTCAGCATGTCTAACATGATAAAGTTGAGACTATTGAAAAAAGCCCAAAGACTTAGGACCTAGAGGATCATTTGTTTCAAAATTCGTTTCATTCATCTTCGATTCATGTAAAAATGCTATAAAAAGGGGGCACAGTAGCAAACCTGCATTGCCTTGATCAACTCCTTGAAAGGAGCCCATCTCTGAATCCACTTAAGAGGAGGATAACAAAGACACTGCAACGCCTGAAGACTATTCCACAAATGAGGACATTTAGCCTTTGAAACCCTTCTAACAACTTCCAAAACAGCGACTTTAAGCAGAAACACAGCTGCATTACCCAAAGCCCCACTTCCTACTCCTCTACCATCATTCCCAAACGAAACATGCTTACAAATCGTCTGCTGAACTGCTCTTGGAATAGCAGCTACTAAGCTTCTCTTGGGTAACAACAACTCTTTCCCAGTTGCCATCATAGAGCTCCTACTTCTACCAGAATTATCTCCCATTTTAATAAAAATTCAAATCAAATCACAGAACACTTCAACGATGAATCAATACGCCACGAAAACTCAGATCACACCAATTCCATTTCACTAAAACATCAATCTGCATTAATAAACACATTCCGATCATATGAAACGAAACCAAATCACTAATTTGAAGACGCAATTATGATAATTCTATTAAAAAAATAAATAAATAAATAAACAAAACGAACCACGAAATCTCTGTGATTTCTTCATCAACCCTTCTAATTAATCGACGAGTATCAGATCGGTAAGCGGAATCGATGTAGTGATCGGAGAATCAAATTCTCACCGGCGAAAGAGAGATTTCGTCTTTCTCTCAGAAGTTTTCACAAAGCTCAACGAAGTTTCGAAACAGAAAAAAATAATAATAATAAATTAAACAAGAGCAATTACGGTGTGGGACACGTGTACTGTCTCAACTGTTTTGATAACGATTGATAGGTAAATCAACGGTCCAGGATCGACAACGTCACAAACCTATTTAATAACGTCGACCCTTGAGAGGCTAACATCATGCTGTTTCTTTATTACTCTACAAAAAAAAACGAAACTGTTTTTATACGGGAACGTAAGAACGGCGTGGAGTTTTCAGCGTACAAACCAAAAAAAATGTAAAACACAAAGCTGCAACAAAGCTTCTTCAGTAGAAAACGTATGAATAGTATAAATTTTAATGTTTCAGTTTCCTCAAGAACAACAACACTTTTTTTTTGTTCGACCAAACACTTCCATTTCACGTAGAGGAAACGCGATTAAAAGATGAAAAGACGGGTTTATTACAAGTAGTGTTTGGACAGTTTTTAAATGAACTTTATGAACTCCAGAAGAAATTGGAGTTCAAAGTGTGAAATTGTTGTTTTTGTGTTGATCACAACATTTCTTGAGATTTTCTGACACAACGGCTCACTTTCTTCTTGAACTCATCTCTCTTCTCTCTCCATTCTTTCTGTAAGAGGATAAACAAACACCAAGAGAATTGGTTAAACGAACTACCTCTGGTATGCAATGAGACAGTGTAAATCTCATGAGATCATAGCTAACTGATAGAAAAAAAAAAAATATATACTCACAGCAGCTTCAACGTTTGCTGGAGACTCATCGTTTGGACCAGAGAGCATTGATATGATACTCAACATAATACTCTCAACCTGAAATCATCAAATCTATATGACATGATTCTTGTTCTTTAGACGAAGCTGCTAACATATGCAAACAAAGAGAGTAATGTTGGATGAATCTTTTTAAAACGTACTGTGTGAACAGGTGTCCAACGCTCGCTAGCAAGCTCATACCCGCTCGGATCATCACCAGGAGGATGAAGAATAGATATACAAACACGCCCATCAGGATAAACTACAAAAACCATAACAGAAACAATTTCCAAATAAACCTTAGCTATCTCAAAACAAGATCAATGTCCAAGAGAAAAGAACTAACCATTCGGATGCCATATATCTGAAGTAAACCGCACCGTAGGTGGGCTATTAGGATAGTTTTGTGGGAATGACATAATGGCATTGAAAAAACCTCCTTCACTGCATTCATAAAAGTTACATTTAACTCATAAAGAAACAGATATAAAGCAATTCAATTTCAATTCCACAACAACAACAACAACACTACTCCAATGTATTTACAACTAAGCGATCCATCCAAAAGCTCAAAATCCAAATGGATCATCGAATCAAGAAGATAGAGAAAACATACTAGAGAGTATCAGGAGGACCGATGATAGTAACGCTCCATTCGAATATATTCTTCTCATCAACTAGACCAGCAGAGAACCCATCTACAGGATGCTTACAAAGATCTGAAAACACAAATCGAATTCAAGAACAGAGAAGAACAACACCAAAAAAGCAAGAAACAGATTTGGTTAAAGAAAGATTCGCGAAGGAGGTGGTGGTACCTTTGAGCTGTTTCTGAAGAAGAAGACAAGCTTGTGAGGTCATAGCGGATGTTATTTAGAAATCGAGCTTGGAGCTTCCCCAGTGATCTGAGAATGAGAGAGAGAGATTGGTAAAATTGAATTGAGAGTTTTATTATATCGATAGAGAAAGGTTTAAAAAAAAAAAAAAAGATGGGATTTTTTTTTAATTTCTTTTTCTGTTTTTTGGTTGGCATCGATGTTCATCAAGGGGAACACATGCGCGTGGTGAGATCTGCTACGGACGTGTCTTGTCTACTTTTTAAGATTCTATCCAATAGAAATTGCAATGTTTTTTGGTTTAAAGGTAAACCAAAGTGGCCGACTAAAATCTTTTTAGAGGTAAGAACAGTTTGGCTTGAATTAGTTTACTACACCTTTATTTTATTTTTCTTTGCTTTGTCACTTATAATCAAATTAATGTATAAATTGATTATGTTTGTTCATTTTAGGATAAAACAAAAAACGCAGAATTTAAGCTAGATAGATTTTTTTTTTTTTTTTTTTAAATTCTATGGAGTAGGCTAAGAAAGAAAATATAATTAGGTTAAACTAGGATAGTACCGCAGAATTGTTTTATATTTTATTTTTATTTTTATTATTTTTGGATAATTTTATATGTGTTTGTAATTAAAAAATCATTATTAATATAGTTTTTGACAATGTTCATTGGTAATATTTTTGGTTTTAGGTTTTTGTTATTATGTGTTGCTAGTTTTATTATTATAATGAAATTGTAGATTAAAATCAATTTTTTCTTGTATTAGAATGTATTGGAGGACCATTATTATTGTTAGTTGTTTTGTTTTATTTAATCAATTTTGGCGTTTGCTATTTATTTTTTTTAATCAACACCGTAGAGAATTTTAAGAATTTTTTTTTAAAAAAAAACTGTTTGATTTTGTTATATCAACTCTAGTTCCTTACATGTTTATGAGATAAGTTAATTAATTATTAAAAATACAATGAAAAATATTTATTCTCGCTTTGGAAAAATTAACTCATATGAGTCTAATTTGTGTTTAAAATTATCCAACTATTCTTTTGTTGGGATATGAAACTTTATAGAATGTTTTTAGTCTTAAAAAAAAATCCATAAAAACATTTTTTTGTCATTGATATCTCATTTTTGGGATTTATGATTAAGCTTTTGATATGATGATGGGTCTGGTTCACCTTATGTAAAAGTAAAGCCCATTTTAGTTATATATACTGAAATCAATCGTCGATCATAAATATTATTGGTTTTTGCTGAGGAAGGTTCTCGTTGAAACAAAGTTTGAACCAGTTCGGTTTTTATATTACGGTCAAGATTTTTTAAGTTCATTTAGGTGATGTTGTTTATGTCACGTGTCAAAACAATATGCCCTGTGCTTCATTTTAAAAAAAAAATTATATTAATTTATTAAAAATTGACAAACAAATCAAAATATTAAAATCTATACTCAAGCTTTTTAGTATTGATTGTAATATTGTACACATACGTTGTTTTTTTTTTTTTTTTTTTTT
>NC_025688.1:13606646-13635942 GCF_000633955.1 Camelina sativa
TTGTAATTAGTCATCAATATGTCATCTCCTTCTCTCTTTGTCGTCCTTTATTCTTGTTGCAGGTTTTAGGCGTTAACAAGACATAACAACATACACTTTAAAATATATCTAGACATCAGCACAAAAACTGATCAAAATATATTACTTATTAAAGACTCAAAATCCAGATAAAGATTATATTTTGACAAGAACCAATCCAAAAGCTAAAGAATAGATGCAAAAGTAAAAAAAAATTACGTAAAATTACAAATCAAAAGCAAAAGTTACATCTTTGACACATAAAATATCAGGACACTAATAGACTTGATCAGATGTCACATATTATTTTATTTTTTTTAGAAGGGACCTCAAGTTTGTTGTTATAGAGATTTGGGACAAGGAAACCTTGAATATTTGCAAATGCTTTAGGGAGCAATCAGTTTCCGACCAGATCAATCAACTCGGTCTAGTGATGCTGCGAACTCCAAATCTTGATGCAATGTACTCACAACCTTTTCATTGATCCCTCCTCCACAACTTGCAAATAAACCCATTTAGAAGCTTCCTTCTTCCTCTTTTCTCCGTCGTCTTCCTCCTGTGGTTCACTTTTCTCCTCTCTCTCTCACTTAAGTTCTTTCTATAATCATTTAGTTTCTTCTTGGGCCTCTTATCGTTTTCAGATCTCCCCTGTAAACCTAGAGAATCGCCTGCATTTTGCTCATTTCTTCCTAAGTATCTTAGATTTTCGCTACCCCAGTAATTTTTCTGATCTAGATTCGCCTCTCCTCCAAGGTCCATGAAATGTTTTCGTCGGAGATGAACATTGAGTGAAAGATGAACAGATTTTGACACGGCGACCTTAGTTCTCGAGATCGATTAGCTTCTCACTTCTCCTCAAGGTTACATGACACCTTTTCATAAAAAAGTCATCACGATCCGAATCGATTCCACCAGAAATAGAAAATAATATATATATAATCTTGCGTCATTGACAATGGATAACTTTAAGCCCACTTATTTTAAAACTAAGCCCAACAAAATAATATCAAGTTTAAAAGAAAAAGTGACATGGAAAAAAAAGACTTATTATAGATTGAGACATGTTGAGTTGTATTATTTAAAATTTTTTTATTGGCTAACAATTTTAATGAGATGTAAGCTAAGAAAAGCCTAAAATGTTGAGTTATCAGATAAGGAGAGCAACACATTCTAGTTTTATTGTATTGATTGATATAACTAAGCCGTTTTATTTTCTAATATATATATACAGTAACACCACTTCTCCACCAATCAAGAATATGATGACTCTAGACTCGTTTTGTAGTTTTAAATATAACTAGGATAGTACCCGCGCTACGCTACAAACTTATTTTTTATTTTGTTTATATTTTAATTATTTTAAAGATAATTTTTATATGTTGTTTGCAATAATAATTAAAAAAATAGCAGCAGCAAGAGCTTGTTCTTGAATTACAGATCTTTGATCGTTGGTTGACCTGGCGCAGAAACTTTTCCAGAAGCTAAGGTGCCAAAGGTCAGATAACCACCAAATTTGGAACAAAGAATCCGAGACATCAGACCTCTCTTGCCCATAGTAAGCCCAATTGTGGGAACCTGAAATTTGAGTGAAGAGTTTAGATGGTGACATAAGGGAATCACATTCAGAGGTCGGAAAACACTTGATTTACTTCATGCTGGTAAGCAAGACACTTACTTGAGCATTTGAGGTTATATGGAACATGCGAGCAACATCTGTGATGTCCACAGCAGTAGTAGCAATCTTCACTATGTCGGCTCCACTCTGTTGTATTCTTGCAACAAGGTCATTGAGATCTTCAACGGAAGGGGTATTCTCATAGTTGTGCGATGAAACAATTACTTTGAAATTCTCAGGCTTCTTTCCGTCAATCGATCTGATGAACTCAGTTGCAACCTTAACAGAGCAAACATAGAGTAAAGAGAAACTGATAAGCTAGCATCGAAACACCTTCTGAATACTAAAATTCATAATTTTTAACGGCACTAACCTGAAGTTCAACATCAACGTAATCAGCTCCCAACTCCATGGCCAATCGGAGCACATCCTGTCGCTCCTTTTGATCACCTCCATATTGACCACCTTCCCATTTTGGTCTAGAAAGCAGACATCATACCAAAAAAAAAATTTACTCCACAAAGGGAAAGAAGACACCAGGAAGTTCCATATCAAACATTAAAAAGTGTCAAGCTTTGAATACAGAAAACAAACCTGTAGGTGAATAGAGAAGGCAGAGGAGATTTCTTTGAAGAGATACAGATTGTAGCACAAACACGACAAAAGGGGTATCTCTTGCTCTTGAGCATATTTTTTCTTGTTTGCTTAGTTTCTTTGAATATTTCTTTGGTGTAGCACCTTCTTCGGTTTCACGTCCTCTGCCACAGATGAACCTATAGAACAATACTGAAGCTTCAGAGAGTCCAAACCATAACAATACAAGTACAAAAATCCAGAGATAAAATAGAGTTACCACTCTCGCCCGAATTTGAAATAGATAGCTTTGATAAATCCAGAGTCTGCCGTTTGAGTGGTCTTTCATTTATCTCTAACCCTAAATGCCAAAACAAAATCCGTTCTTCCCCGTCCACATAATAGCTACAGACGGAGAAAAAGACCAAGAGCAGCAAACAGAGGACATAGAGCAAAGAGAGAGTGAAGAAACTTACAGAAAGCATCTAGCAGAGACTGTCCCATTTTTTTTCTTAACTCGAACAATCACAGGCTTCTCTCCTACCTCATTTTTTTGATTAGAAGAACTTTCGCCAGCCGCATCCATGGTGAAAAACCGCTGCTAATTGGATAAATCCTCAGCTCACTAAACGGTTCGTTCTAAACATTAAAAGAAAACAAATATAGACAACTGAATATCATTAGTTTAAATAAGAGTCTGGAGATCCATAAACTAAAATCAAAGAGCAACAACAATACACACTCAGGTTAAACCAATAACAATATCACTTTGGTTACTGACTTACATTCACAATTTGGATAAGTCAGAGAGTGATGAAACTTGAGAGAACAAACAAAAGAAAATGAAACACATAAACAAACCATTGAATCAGTTTAAATTTAAGAACACTGAACACATATAGCCCACTCAACAACAAAAGTATATGCATTTTCTTATTAAGAAAAGGCGAAACAAAGTCTATGCTCTACTATGGAAAACAAAAAATAGTGTAAAACCCACAAGATTATTTAACAGGACACCATAACACAAGTGAAATGTAAAAAGTGACAATTTTGCAGACATAAATGATGAACCCTCTTCTTAGAGATTTCCCAAAGACAATTACTTGAGTCCATAGACGAGTAATCCTTTTGACTTACCACCTTTTTTAATAGATATGGATGCAGATTGTTGGTCTTCCTCAAGAGGGTTGAAATCCTTAAGCCAATCTAATCGAACTTCAACCAAGTCAGCACCATCATGTCTATTGAATCCGCCATAACTGGAGCACAGATCAAGCTCGGATTTTTTCACAATTTCTTGACTTCCTATCTCCACTTCCGTGGAATTTGAAGCCACCTAAAGGGTCACACATAACAGAACAAGGATATAAATTCCCACAATCTAGATAAAGCTTCATCTTTTCATTTCTATATATATAATTTCAAACTCAGAGAAGAACAAAATCTGAACATCTAAAGTCTTCTCCGGAACATAATCCAAAAGATAATTGAACATCAAAAAGGAAGAAGAATTCACTAACATAGACGTTGGAGGGTTGATCGGAAAACAAAACGGGGACCGGCACACTCCTGGTTTGCAGGGAAAAGAACTCGACGGAGAAGGTATTGGATCGGCGGCGGAGATTCTTAAATTTTGGTTTTTTCGATTAGTAGAAAGAAGAAGAAATCAATGTAATTGGTTACAGATTTTTTCTCATGTGTCAGCTTCAATACAAAAGCTGAAGTTGTATTGTATTGATAAAGTAACAAATTAATAACTTTAGTTATATATTTTGTATATTGTTAAATGTATTTTTGCATATATTTTGTCAAAAAAAATTTTATAATGAATTATAGTTTATCCGGTTAGATTGCACAAGAGATAAGACGATTTGGATTTTGGTAAGATAGTTTCTTCCATTTAATTTATTGTAAAATTCTGTATTTCATTTGATGTTGTTGCAACCCAGATGTCACTAGAATGTAAGATATTGTCGAACAAATTTGGATAGTAAGCTTTGTAGCTTTTTTCATTAACCTTTCATCAAAAACTTGTTTCTCTTTTCGTTCATTTCATACCTTGTTTAGTTGTTTATATATGTTATATATATATATATATATATTTTTGCTAGCTAGGTACCACAAACAAAGAAAATTATGATACAAAATATTCAAAATTTTAATCAAGTTTCTCCTAGAAAATTAACCTAAAGCCTTGACATGAGACTACTAAGTCACAATTATTAGTAGTGCCAACATAAAGCATTCCCATGGGTTTTGAATTTGACATTCACTGTTCCCTGCTTTTCTCAGGGATGATCTTTTCTCAGGGATGATGAAGACATATTCCTCTTTTACATTTATGTACCACCAAGCCTGAGGTTTTTAGGCTCCCCAACTATGAAGGTGAAATCACCTGAGGTTTTTACTTTGCTTATGAAATGTCACTCCAAACTAGTAGTCTGGAACCGAGATAATTCAGGGGATAACGATTATGAGAAGTAACATTATGTGGATTGTAGAACCACAAGCTCTATATAATTTATGTTGGGCTTTCCAATTCCAAACTAACTCCCCCACTAGTATGATATTGTCTGTTTTGGGTCCAAGTGACAAAATCCGCACAAATATGTTATATTAGGCTCTTTTCCATAAGATTTTATACTAATTGGAGTTAGATTTGGATTATATATTAGAAACTTATGTTCTAATAGACAATTTACCCCCTTTAAATTAATGAAACAAATCTTAATTAATGAAACAAATTATGTAGATCAATCAATTTTAAAATTGTTAATTCAAATATTATATTACAGTTTTTAATTATCACATCTAAACCCTAACCATTTTTTATAAACCAAACCGATATATAATTTTGTTCTAATTGTAAAATCTAAACTCTTACCATCTCATTTGTAAACCCAAACCGACATATAATTTCGATTAATTGTAAAATCTTAACTCTAACAACTCTTTTGTAAATCCAAACCGACATATAATTTCGTTTAATTGAAAAATCTAAACTCTAACCACTCTTTTGTAAACCTAAACCGATATATAATTTTGTTTAATTATAAAATCTAAATCATAACCATTCTTTTATAAAGCCAAACTGAAATATAATTTTTAAAATTATAAATTTAAACTCTAATCCTTTTTTGTAAACCTAAACTAACATAATTTTCTTAATAGAAAATCTACATAATCTGTTTCCTTAATTTGTTTTGTCTTTTTATTTTTATTTTAATTTTATTTTTTTAATATGATATGACATGACATATTGTTATACTCTAATTGGTTAATTAAGAGGGGTGAATGAGAGTTATTCACCCCTAGAGATGAACCCAAGAATTTTTCTTTCTAATATGCCAATGTGGGAGTTTGTTTGTATCATAACAATTTGATGTCGTCTCTATGTTGTGATTTCACTTGATCGACGATTGTATATATAAAGATCAAACCTGATTAAAAAGATTTAACTATATATATATATATATATATCAAAATATCTTATCACAAAACAAATATCTTATACTCTAAGTCTAACTAATTTTTTATAAAATTCATGAAAATAAAAGTGTATCAAATTTAATATAAATATGTTTTTCTTCTATAAATTGTCTCTATTTCTAATAATTTTAAAATAATAGTATAATTAACAATAAATTAATTTTGAAACTCTTGTTTTCTGTTATTTCATGGGGGGAGATAAAACAATTATGTTATGATACCATTTTTTTTAGTACATATGTTTTAAAGACAGTCAAACTGTAACTTACAGAATACTATTAAATAAAAATTTGAGTTGTATCTTTAATATAATATATATGATTATTGAATATAATGTGATATATATATATATATTAGAAAATCTTCTATATTTTTGAATTAATCTATCATAAATTAATTTTATTTCAGTTTTTACTTTAAAAGTATGAAACCATTTTCTATTTTTGTTTGGTTTCAATTTGTTAGAAAGATGATAGTAATAGGAGGAACAAGAAGATTGAGAATGGTGGTAAGCATATCCATGTTGTTCTTTGGCAGCAGAACCAATACCACTACTTACTTACCTCTCTACTTGTTTATGGGTATTATAAATGTTCAAACTTTCACTTTACAAAAATAGTCTATATATTATTATAGACACAAAAGGAGACGAAATAGATGCAAGTGGAATTGGCTGGTGCACCTACCTACTTAAACTTTTAATTACGTTTAGGAGATTTTAAAGTGTTGAGCGATTTGAAAGTATATCAAAACTATCATATAAATTAGTATTGTTAGGAGTTAGGACTGAGCATTATTAGTGGGAAATGCTCCGACAGTTACTCTTATGAATAGGACCAGAAACAAAATAAAAAAATTCATTATTTGGTTTAGTAAGAAGAGAATTGTTTCTTCTGTTGCTTGTGGAAGCAACGATTTTCAACAAATATTAACATGTGTCAACTTTTGAATGGCTACAATTAATTATAATTAAAATAATATATATATATATATATATTTTTTTAAAGGAACGTTGAGAGTGGTATTGGGCTAATGATGGTCTTAGGACTGTAATATTTAGTTATTTTATAAAATTTTAATTAAGAGAAATATATATTTTTTTTAAATTCCATTAACATATAACGTAGGAGATTTAATTTACTGATTTTTTTTTTTTTGAAACATACGAGTTTTGTTCAACGTAAAACGAATTTTTTTGATGCGCTACTAAAATCTTATAGTTTCCGCTCGAAAAGTTAATGTTGAGAATAGACAACATAAAATATATTTATGTCAACACTTGAGATTTTGTTTATGAACACATGTGAAAGTGACATTCATGAATTAAACATTACGATTAGTGCTCATGTATCGCAATAATCCATTAGCCAATAGCATATTTAACTATGGACGTGTTCGAGGCAAGAGTTTTGGGGTTGATGACGTATCGACTCCAAGTTTCGAACTCTGGGGCCCAAAAGACACCTGAAACTTTGATACCGGTCAAAACGTTTTTGGGACGACAAGAGATTGTCATTGTAACTCAACTCAAAAAAGGAAAAAATAATCACATGACTGCACGGAGAACACAATATCGTTAGGACGAAGTGGGATTTCGAGTTTAAGTCGACTCTATTAGAATATTGTCCCACATCGGTTGGGTTTTTCATTCTTGGGCAATATATGTTGGAGTAAGCTTGAAGTAAGTTTGAAGACCAAGCTTACCAAGAAATGAAAATTGGAGATTATATTTAGGAGATATCTAAATATAATAGAAGTTATAGAATTAGAAGTTTTCCTATTAGGATTAGAAAAATATACTAAGGAGATTTATATATAAAGAGATGTTGGGTTGTAGCATAATATATGAATTGTGAGTTTAAGAGAGAGTTTTGTGATTGAGAGTTTTGGAGAGCTTTAGTTTTTGAGGAATTTTTCTAAAGCTAATAAAGAAAAGTTGTTCTTTAATCTTGATCTCAAAGTTCTAAATATATATTTGAAAACTAGATTTGGTATCAGAGCTTCAGAACGATTGTGAAGGATGGGAGATCTTACCGTCTCCACCGTTAAACCAAAAGAAGGAGGAGGAGCTTCTTCTATCTCTTGTCCGATGTTGAATCCAACGAACTACACTGTATGGGCAATAAAGATGAAAATCACACTTAGGGTCCATAAGGTGTGGGAAGCTATTGAACCAGAAGCTGCAACAGACACCATCAATGAAGAAAAGAATAATATGGCCATTGCTCTACTTATCCAATCCATACCGGAGTCTCTTACACTACAAGTCGACGAACTTGATACAGGTAAGAAAATATGGGAGGCAATCAAAGCAAGGCATGTAGGAGCAGAGAGGGTTAAGGAAACACGCTTGCAGACACTTATGGCTGAATTCGAACCCCTAAGTATGAAAGACTCAGAGAAGATCGATGATTTTGTGGGAAAGCTATCTGAAATCACTTCTAAGATCGCCGCATTAGGGGAAACCCTTGAAGTACCAAAATTGGTGAAAAAGTTTCTCAAGTGTCTTCCAAGAGCAAAATATATACACATGGTTGCTTCTTTGGAACAAGTATTGGACCTTAACAGTACAAGTTTCGAAGACATTGTTGGACGTTTAAAGGCTTATGAAGAAAGGATTCAAGAGGAAGAAGAATCACAAGATGAGCAAACTAAGTTAATGTACTCAAGCATGGAAGGAAAATATAATCGAGATTACAATGGAGAATACATAAACAGAGGACGTGGAGGAAGATCTTCTTATAGAGGAAGAGTTCGCGGACGTTTTGGTGGCGGACGAGACTTGTCAAAAATAACATGCTACCAGTGTGACAAGACAGGACATTTTGCTTCTAACTGTCCTGACAGCCTACTGAAACTACAAGAAGCACAAGAAGAAGAACATAGTGAAACAACAAGTGTCGATGCTCTTATGATCCATGAAGTAGTATACCTCAATGAAAAACGTTGCATCCCTAGCAAGTATGAAACCAACTCAGGAGAAGAAAATATCTGGTACCTCGATAACGGAGCTAGCAATCACATGACCGGAGATCGAAGGTACTTTGATGCCATTGATCACACTATTACGGGTAAAGTACGTTTCGGAGATGACTCTTGTATAGATATCAAAGAGAAAGGCACCATTGCTTTCACTGATCTCAATGGAGAACCAAGGATAATGACGGAGGTATACTATATACCGGGTTTGAAAAGCAATATCATCAGTCTTGGTCAAGCTACTGAATCCGGATGTGATATAAGGCTATGGGGAGAAGTGTTAACAATGCATGATCATGGGAAAGCTCCTTGCCAAAGCAAAAAGATCACTAAATTGTCTCTACAAAGTTCGAATGGACATAAGAGATACTGCGAGGCTGAATCTGACAGCAGAAAACGAGTCAAGTAGATGGCATGCAAGGATAGGTCATATTAACTATGCAACATTGAGATCTATGTTTGAGAAGAAAATCGTTCAAGGGATTCCAACAATGATCTTTGATAAGGAGATTTGTAGTTCCTGCTTAATGGGGAAACATGCCAGACAAGCGTTTCCACAGGCTACTTCGTACAGAGCAACTAAAACTTTAGAGCTTATTCATGGAGATCTCTGCGGACCAATAACGCCAAGCACAAGTGCAGGTAATAGGTACATATTCTTGCTGATAGATGTCTACTCACACTATATGTGGACAATATTGTTGAAAGAGAAGGGAGATGCCTTTGATAACTTCAAAGTTTTCAAGAGAACGGTAGAGCAAGAATCTGAAACTAAGATACAGACGTTTAGAACAGACAGGGGAGGAGAGTTTGTCTCTCATGAATTCAAGGATTTTTGTGACAATTCTGGGATCAAAAGGCATCTCACTGCACCATATACACCACAACAAAACGGAGTGGTTGAAAGGTGCAATAGAACCCTTATGGAAATGACCAGAAGTATCCTAAAGCACATGCGAATGCCAAATTACTTGTGGGGAGAAGCTGTGTGACATTCAACCTATCTCTTGAATAGAGTTGCTACACGAGCCCTTGAAGACAAAACTCCGTATGAGATGTATCGAGGTACGAAGCCAAATATTGCCCACTTAAGAGTCTTTGGATGCATTGGATACGCTAAAGTGGATAAGCCACATCTGAGGAAGTTTGATGATCGATCAAGAGAGTTAGTTCATCTAGGAACTGAACCAGGTTCCAAAGCATATCGGTTATATGATCCACAATCTCGGAGAATAATAGTTAGTAGAGATGTCGTGTTCAACGAAGCTAAAGGGTGGAACTGGAATGAGGTTGATTCTGAGCTAGGAAGTGATGGAAGTTTCAGCATTAAGTTTGGAGAATTTGGTAATCATGGAATACATGAGGACATGATGAGTGGTGAAGCAGAAAGAATTGACGGAGTTAATAACAAAAATATCAGAAAAACAGAGGATGATTGCAGAAATGAGACAAAAGTTGCAGAGGAAGTTATTCAAGAACAGTCACAAGTGCCTTTAAGAAGATCCACTCGAAAAATCACAAGACCTAAGTATCTTGCTGATTATGTCTTGTCATCAATGGAGGAATGCTTACTTATTGTCCAAGAAGAAGGTGAAAAACTTTTGTTATACTTAAATGATGAGCCGTGGAACTTCAATGAAGCAAGTGAATCAAAAGAATGGATCATGGCATGTGAGGATGAGATTACATCTATAAATAAGAACCACACATGGGACCTTGTTGATCTACCTCAAGGAGTAAAACCGATTGGTCTTAAATGGGTTTTTAAGCTTAAGAAAAACTCTGATGGCAGCATTAACAAGCACAAGGCACGACTCGTTGCTAAAGGATATCTGCAACGTCATGGGATAGACTTTGAAGAGGTTTTTTCTCCTGTTGCTCGGCTTGAATACGTCTTCTTGTCAATATTGCAGCATCTAACGGATGGGAAGTACATCACCTGGATGTGAAAACATCATTCCTTCATGGAGAGTTAAAAGAGACTGTTTATGTTTGTCAACCAGAGGGCTTTGAAGAGAAAGGGAAAGAGGACAAAGTCTATAAGCTGAACAAAGCTCTATATGGACTAAGACAAGCAGCAAGGGTTTGGAACAACAAGTTGAATCAAATTCTTTGTGAGTTAAAGTTCAACAAATGTTCGAAGGAGCCCTCAGTTTATAGAAAGGTAGTGGAGGGAAATCGACTTGTTGTGGCAGTATAGGTTGATGATCTATTCGTTACAGTAACGAACAAGAGTGTTATTGATCAGTTCAAAGAGGAGATGGCATTGAAGTTTGACATGAGTGATTTAGGGAAGTTAACATACTATCTTGGGATTGAAGTATGTCAATATGAAGGACGTATCACACTAAATCAACGTCAATATGCCTTAAAGATTCTGGAAGAAGCTAGGATGCAAGACTACAATCCAGTTCATACACCGATGGAGATAGGTCTGAAGCTGAGCAAGTCTGAGAAAGAAGAATCTATCGACGCCACTGCTTACAGGAGAAACATCGGATGTCTACGGTACCTATTGCATACACGACCTGACTTGTCGTACTGTGTGGGAGTCCTAAGTCGGTATATGCAGGATCCTAAGGTATCACATGGTGTCGCAATGAAGAAGTGCTTGCGATACTTAAAGGGAACGGTTAACTTAGTCTTGACATTCAAACAATCAACAACAAGGGTGCCGAGGTTAGTAGGCTACATCGATAGCAGTTACAATGTCGACCATGATGACGGTAAGAGTACAACATGACACATCTTCTACCTTGGAGAAAATCCAATAACGTGGTGTTCTCAAAAGCAAGACACAGTTGCCTTGTCTTCATGTGAAGCTGAATTTATGGCCGAAACTGAGGCAGCGAGACAAGCTATTTGGTTACAGGACCTACTCGAAGAAGTGACAGGAGAGACATGTGAGAAGGTTACAATTCGAATTGACAATCGGTCAGCCATTGCTCTTACAAAAAATCCGGTGTTCCATGGTCGTAGTAAACATATTCATACAAGGTACCACTTTATTAGAGAGTGTGTTGAAAATGGACAAGTGGAGGTGGTACATGTTCCTGGGGATGAACAGAAAGCTGATATCCTCACCAAAGCACTTGGTAGGAACAAATTCAAGGAGATGAGAGATCCCATTGGCATGAGAGAGGTAGCTGAAGAAGATTTCAAGCTTAGGAGGGAAAATGTTGGAGTAAGCTTGGAGTAAGTTTGAAGACCAAGCTTACCAAGAAATGGAAATTGGAGATTATATTTAGGAGATATCTAAATATAATAGAAGTTATAGAATTAGAAGTTTTCCTATTAGGATTAGGAAAATATACTAAGGAGATTTATATATAAAGAGATGATGAGTTGTAGCATAATATATGAATTGTGAGTTTAAGAGAGAGTTTTGTGATTGAGAGTTTTGGAGAGCTTTAGTTTTCGAGGAATTTTCTAAAGCTAATAAAGAAAAGTTGTTCTTTAATCTTGATCTCAAAGTTCTAAATATATATTTGAAAACTAGAATATATATAGTATGTGGCAACCCTCCTCTCTTGAGCTAGATTTTGGGAGTGAGTTATAGGCCCAATACTAATATGGTATCATAGCCTAGGCCCAATTCCGATTGTGGACCACCCGTGGATGTCCAGTTCCATAAACTTCACGCTACAGATGTCCAGTATTAGAATATTGTCCCACATCGGTTGGGTTTGTCATTCTTGGGCAATATATATAGTATGTGGCAATCCTCCTCTTTTGAGCTAGCTTTTGGGAGTGAGTTAGGTCCATTACTAATAGACTCAAAAGAGTTTGAGACATTTTGAAGCTAATATAAATGTATGTACAAAGATATTATAATGATACATACCAATTCTAGAACATTTATATCCAATTAAATCACCTTTATTTATACGGAATGTTCGATTCTAAAACAAACTGAAACAAATATGAAGAAAGGGAAAAAGAGAAAGTAAAAGACTAAGATGTAATAACAAGGTAAAAATTTCATGTCCATAATGACAACACAGCCATAGTTGAAGACTAGAGATCTTGGATAGATCGATAGAATCAATCACGCTTGAAAGGTTTGGCATAACGAACAAATAAATAGTTGACTACGTAGTCAACGATTTCAGGACAAACATTTCGTATCAAAAAAATCCATTTTATCCAAGATGGCTCTGCTATGTATGTCTCTCCTCTACCAATACCTTTGAAGATCGCTTTTGCGCATTTACTCACTGATTCCGAAAGGATGAAATCTGAACCAATCTCTATTTTATACTAGAAAGTAGTTCACGCGATGCGTGGTTTATTTATGTATTATTAACTTCAAATATAAAATGAAGTTTCTATTCAATTATATATGAAATGTACATATATAATTGTTAATATATATCTTAAAAAATAATATTCATAATACTACGGTTCAACTACAATTTATAATTTATATATGTTATATAGTATTTCATAGAAGGGTCATGAAAAAGAGAAAAGTTAAAGTACATATTACTAAATATTTTTTATTACAATATATTGTTGAAATAATTTAAACAGTATGTTACTACAGTAATAAGACCATTACTTATAGCAAAGTCAACTATATATGGTATTTTCGTAAAATAGTTCATAATTATATTTTTTTATTGTTTGGAAAATAAAAAACTGATAAACAATCTAGAAAGAAAAATATAAGATCTTACTTAATTATTTTGATAAATAATTTTATGTTGTCCTATATATTAATTTTATTGTCATCATCTAAAAGTAATAGTTAACAAAAAATAGTTTTATATATGATAAATAAATTTTAAAATAATTTATTAAAACGATATCATAAAACAAATATCTTATACTATAAGTTTAACCAGTTTTTATAAGAAAAAAACTTGAAGAGAAAAGTGTGTGAAATTTAATATATATTTTTTTTATTTTCTATATATTGTCTCTATTTCTAATCATTTTAATTTAAATAGTATAATTAACAATAAATTAATTTTTGAAATTATTTTCTATCTCCAACCTGAAACTCAAGATCTCTCCTCCTCCTATCGGCATAACTCCTCTGCCGATCCTGAACTTCCTTCATGCTAAAACTAAAAAATGGAAGGAATATATTTTTGTAACAATGTTGGAAAAAATTAAAAAAGCAAACTATACAACAATTATCTTTTTTTAACAAACTATACACCACATAAGATACAAATAAAATAAAGTCAAATAAAAAAATAGAATTTTAAATTTTAAATTAATGAGAATGACATGTATCACAAAAGTAGAGCGCCAAATGTCACATTTTTAGAAAAAATTAGAAAAAACTTTCTCTTATTATATAAGATATATATATTAAACTAGAATTTACATATGTAAAATGTTGATATTTGTAGACTTAAAAGGTCTAATAAGATTTAATCATCTTTATTGTGTAATGTGTAGTTGATAACTTATCATTATAGATTCTGAATAAGCATCATCTTTTAACTTAGTTTTTGTGTTAATCCGCTAACTTTTAGTAATTAAAATATCATACATAAAACCAGTAATCCGAACCAACATGGAGAAGATGAGCCACGAAACGCAAAATTGACAAACCCTCCACGTAAATAAAAAACGACTGTTGTACTATTTTATGGAGAACAACAAGTAAGAGATAACAAAAGGTTACCAAAAAAAAAAAAAAAAAAAAAAAAANAATTAGTAATGTTTTATCTCTTATATTAATGGGTATAAAAATAAAAGGAAACAAAAACAACTAGGTAAACGCTCGCTGCGCCCAAAAATATACGATCATACTCTGCAACAATCCTTTCTCGATGAGGGCATCCTCCTTTCTTCCATTGTGCTCCACATATGTAGCAAAATTTGTAGCCACATCTATATATCCATCAACCATAAACATTACGATAATGATATAATTGGGTGAAAACATAAACAGATTAAAATGAATAATAATAGCTAGAGAATATGTGATCATCATGATGATACCTGCAGGTTATTCTGATGCAATGACCATGACAAAAATTCAATCATGTGGTTGCAATTTCCACATTGACGCCACATATTCTGATTTGCTAGAGCTTTGAGCTTTATATCATCTTCTGTAGGATTTGGACCCAATCTCTTGTAATCGTCGCACGACAAGTTACTATGCCACGCAACTTTGCAGTTGACGCAAAAGGGTTCACCGCATTGAAAACAGCATCTTATAGTTTCATCTCCCGTTTTCGACATTAAAGCCGAGCACCTCGGATTTGGGCAATAAACTCTGTCTGCCACAGGAACCTGTTCCTCTTTGTTCCTTCGTTCCCACATCTCTCTTTGTTTAGGCATCAAAATTTGGACTAAATGCGTACATATTCTACTTAAAATTTGGAGTGCAAATGAGATATTTTCAATCAATGTTATATGCGAGTATGTGACTGTACTATGATCATGATATATGACCAAAAGAATTGAACTGTCGTAAGCAATCATGTATTCAATTAGTATTTCTCTTCAGTTCTTGAGTAATAATAAATCTATCAATACAATAAAAGTAAGATTCGCTTTTTTCCAATGTTGACACCTGAGCATTTGGGAGAATCCTGGAGCTGACACCTCAGTTAAAACAGGTAACCAATCAAATTCTAACAATTAATACCGTTCAACTTTGATATCCAATATCTATCTTTCCATGTCACATTTTAAAGTTATTTTGCTGCATTTTTTAAAATGACCCAAGCCCAACAGGCTAATAGCAAAATACAATTACATAGAAATCTAATTGTATTTATAATTAAAAGCCAAGTAAATAGCCCAAATTGTAGAAAGATAAAATAGGTGAAGAAATGGTTATCGTTCAATTACTCAGCAAACCGAAAAATTGTAAGAACATCCAATATTCGATCTCTGCTTGTGATTAATTGTGAGAACTACGGTGAACTTTGTTGTTCCTTTCCCTTCACATCACTTTTCATTTTCTACTCTACAATACTTTACCTTAACGGAGACAATAGGAAAGATTGGAATATTGGATTTTCATCGAAGATAACAAAGTAATCAACCAAAATGACGATGTTGCTTTGTATTTTTTCGGAGACGCACTTTGAATCCGGTAAGAGATACGGTAAACCACACGGCTTCACAGATTGGAATTACCTCTGGCAATAGAAAGATAATGAGAGGTAAGAGTATGAACGCCGTGGGAAAGCTACAACGAGAAGATATAGTTAAAGTATGTGGTGAGAGTCAACACTATACAAAAATTATCCTCAAAATGATTAAAATAAAACAGTAGAAAAAAATATTCCCGCGGCATAGCGCGGGCACGATCCTAGTATATATAAAGTTAACTTTTCTCTCTTCTACTTTCTCTACATCAGCATCCAACTAAATAATGTTATATTTTTTTTTATTAAAAATATTATTTTAAGTTTCATTTATTACATATTTCTTAGTTATAATTAATAATAATAATAAAATAAAAAAAACTAAGTAAAATTAATTAAATTTTAAAATATTAAAAATTAATATAAATTTGATTTACTAGATAATTAACATAAATATAATAATGAATTAAGTAAAATAAATGAAAATTTTAAAATAGTAAAAATAATACNCTGTTCCTCTTTGTTCCTTCGTTCCCACATCTCTCTTTGTTTAGGCATCAAAATTTGGACTAAATGCGTACATATTCTACTTAAAATTTGGAGTGCAAATGAGATATTTTCAATCAATGTTATATGCGAGTATGTGACTGTACTATGATCATGATATATGACCAAAAGAATTGAACTGTCGTAAGCAATCATGTATTCAATTAGTATTTCTCTTCAGTTCTTGAGTAATAATAAATCTATCAATACAATAAAAGTAAGATTCGCTTTTTTCCAATGTTGACACCTGAGCATTTGGGAGAATCCTGGAGCTGACACCTCAGTTAAAACAGGTAACCAATCAAATTCTAACAATTAATACCGTTCAACTTTGATATCCAATATCTATCTTTCCATGTCACATTTTAAAGTTATTTTGCTGCATTTTTTAAAATGACCCAAGCCCAACAGGCTAATAGCAAAATACAATTACATAGAAATCTAATTGTATTTATAATTAAAAGCCAAGTAAATAGCCCAAATTGTAGAAAGATAAAATAGGTGAAGAAATGGTTATCGTTCAATTACTCAGCAAACCGAAAAATTGTAAGAACATCCAATATTCGATCTCTGCTTGTGATTAATTGTGAGAACTACGGTGAACTTTGTTGTTCCTTTCCCTTCACATCACTTTTCATTTTCTACTCTACAATACTTTACCTTAACGGAGACAATAGGAAAGATTGGAATATTGGATTTTCATCGAAGATAACAAAGTAATCAACCAAAATGACGATGTTGCTTTGTATTTTTTCGGAGACGCACTTTGAATCCGGTAAGAGATACGGTAAACCACACGGCTTCACAGATTGGAATTACCTCTGGCAATAGAAAGATAATGAGAGGTAAGAGTATGAACGCCGTGGGAAAGCTACAACGAGAAGATATAGTTAAAGTATGTGGTGAGAGTCAACACTATACAAAAATTATCCTCAAAATGATTAAAATAAAACAGTAGAAAAAAATATTCCCGCGGCATAGCGCGGGCACGATCCTAGTATATATAAAGTTAACTTTTCTCTCTTCTACTTTCTCTACATCAGCATCCAACTAAATAATGTTATATTTTTTTTTATTAAAAATATTATTTTAAGTTTCATTTATTACATATTTCTTAGTTATAATTAATAATAATAATAAAATAAAAAAAACTAAGTAAAATTAATTAAATTTTAAAATATTAAAAATTAATATAAATTTGATTTACTAGATAATTAACATAAATATAATAATGAATTAAGTAAAATAAATGAAAATTTTAAAATAGTAAAAATAATACTATGAATTTGTTTTAGTAATAATGTTATTATTCAAATTTTAACCAAAAAAATCATATTCCAAAACTTAGAGTGAGTTAATGAGTTTTAGAATGAAAGTAAGATTTTAATGCATGGTGGAGTAAAACAATAATTTATGTAATTGTATTTATAAAAATCTAAACATAAAAATAATATTGAACCGAAATATTAGTTTCTGAGAAACATATACTACAAGAATTTATTATTAAATTTTACTTACAAAAATAAAATATTAACTACTCAACTCAACTTAAAGCTTTTGATCTAAAACGAAGACATTGTAAGGGTCACACTTTTTTGGGAAAACTATGAAAAAGAGTTTTAGAAAATAATTCATCTAAAAAAACAAAATCAATGGTAACAAATATATAAAAAATGAATGTAAGCCGTTATAAAAAGTGACATGTGATTTCTGTAGCATATTTCAGAGAACATATTATCAACTGGAGCTCCAATTCTAGAACATGATAAATATATATATATATATATATAAAAAACAAGCTTGAGATTTCATCAATTTTATCAAATGCATTTAACCCAAAACAATTGAGAAAACAACATATTTAAAGTACACTATGTTTTTTTTGAGAAGACAAAGCGAGGTTGCATCACAAAATTAACATATGAAAATAACATATGAGGTTTTAGAAAAATATGTAACTTGGATTAGTGAACGGATATTCATTGTCGGGTTTAACTGTTTCACCATACAGGTGATGCACTTGGACAACCCCGTTTAGCGATATAACACTAAAACTGTTCATGAAACTTTGTATATTTGCATTTAATGTGAGATATCGATATGTTTAAATGATCTCTATAATTAGGTAAATGATCGACATTCGACGTTAGAACTTTTAAAAATATGTTTTCATGAAATATGAATATGGAATGAACTCTTCTAAAGATAAAAGGTTAAAAGATTGTCAACAATATTGTTTATTTTTTTAGTAGGATTCTTAAGTGTTTTTTTTGTTACCATGTGATATATTGTTGATTTGCCAGAAAAATATTATTGTGACACTAAATGATATATTTTTTATATATATATATATATATATATATTAATAAACTAAGTATGGTGTTTATATAGATTTTTCTTTTAATCTTCAAATAATTATATTTATTTTTAATGATTCTTATTGATAAAAATTTGAAACTAAAATCCCGCGCAAATAGATATAAAAAGAAATATTATCTTCAACAATATATATGATGTATATCACTTATAGTAAAGTAAGTTTAGTTTTTTTATAGATTTAAACTCTAAAATTTAAATGATTATATTTGAACTCAATAATTTTTATTGATAGAAAATATTTTAATTTAAAATTTTGTGAGTGTGCGGATTCAAATTCTAGTATTATCATAAAAATGAGATGTATAAATCCATCTAGTGAAACTAAACATAGAAAGGCAGCTGAAAGCTGCCTATTCATGATGGCTAGCTATAAGTAGGATGGTCAACTATTCATGTGTCAATTTCATAACTTCATATTAGTACCAAATTGTACCTATTGCCAATATATAAGATATGAAATAATATTTTTTTTTTGTTAATGAAATATGAAATAAGAAATATTTTCAATGAACATATATGCACAATTTCCTTAGCTGTGTATAACATACGATTTTGACAAACAGAAAAAAAAAAATCAAATTTCATAATTTGATCAATGTATGTGTTGATAATAAGATAAAGTTAATATATTTACATATAAGCCCTGCATATAACCACATCGTCTTATGAAGTATGTATAGAAGACTAGAGCAAGGAGTCTATGTGAAGAAGATAAGTACTTTAATGACTTTGACTTAAGAAAAAGGCATTCAATATGCAAAGATCGTAATGACTGTACTTGAGAGAGGAAATTGCTAAAGATATTTAATTTGCAGCACCTGCACCGTACGGATCATGATGTTCCAGATGATGTATGTTCTAAGTTGTAACATTTTTACATAAACATAATCGATTCTCATACCATTAGCTATTGTAGTGTGTACGATACATACGACTAGTTTATTCATAAGTTTATTGCAGTTTATTTTTGTATATTGTTTTTATTAAATTAGAATTAAGGGGGAAAACATGCAAACAGACCAAATATTAATATATTGAAACAAAAAATTACATACTCCCAAATAAATTAATAATCTTAATTATATTACTAGGTTTTGATCATTTATTACAATTGAAATTGAAACACATTTGACTAAAAGTAGTAAATGAACCTATATAGTCTCATTAATATATCGTAAAGGGCTAATTCAAATTACAATACATTTGACTAAAACTAGTAAATGAACGTATATAGACTAATATATGAAATGTATATTCATGAACAAGGTGGATATTAATGTCAATACATAGTACTTAGTGTAGTTTTGTAGTTTTGAGGAAATGCTTTTACTGAAATTGGATAAATAATTTATTGTAGTCAAAGAACGTAGAAACTAAAACCCTTTGGTGTTCAGTCTAGATTCAGTATAAATATAATATCACATTAACATCAGATTTGTGTAATGTGCGAAAAAGAAGAACATTCTTATAATCTCTCTACTCTCTCTCTCTCTCTCTTTTCACCCTTTCTTCAACCTCACTCTGAGAAAATTCTGCAATATTATCTTCATATCATACCCCAAGAAGACTAAGACAATGAAGATAGAAGGAGAAGTGGTTGTGATGAAGAAGAACCTTCTTGATTTCAAAGACGTCATGGCTTCTCTTCTTGATCGAATCCATGAACTTCTTGGTCGTCGCGTCTCTCTTAACCTTATAAGCTCTCTCCAACCCGACCCGGGTATTCATCCTTTCTTTTACCCGACCCGTTTACATTTTGCATTCAGTTCCACCTCTTAAAGTTATCCTCTCATTTTTTTCGATTTCATCACTAAAGTTTCCATCTTTTATTAAAAATGTTGGTTCGATTCTTGAAACAGAGGATTACTCTGTCTGTTTGACCAAAAATCAAATTTGAGAATAAACTAAGATTAGTCACTATAGTAGATTCATTTGTTGTTATAAACCATGATGTTGTGACAAATTTTTTATTTTTATTTTTTATTTAGTTTATCCAACATTCCAACCTAAGTTTCTGTGTTTTACTTTAAATAAAATAATATTTTGGGTATTATGTATCAGCTAATGAGAAGAGAGGTAGACTTGGGAAAGCAGCACATCTGAGGAAACCGCGTTTGGAGTCACGTTTGACTGGGACGAGTCAATGGGACCACCGGCTGCGTTTGTGATCAAGAACCACCACCATAACCAATTCTACCTAAGTCCCTCACCCTCCGCGGCTTCCCGAAAAGCGAAGGCGGTCCGACACATTTCATATGCAATTCTTGGATCTACCCGAGTCACCGATACCATTCCGACCGCGTTTTCTTCTCAAACAAGGTAACACGCTAAGACGAATTGGGACAAGTGGACAAGTCATAATATAATACACAAATTGACCTGGAAGTACTATCTTTTTGGGTTTTTATATTCGACTTGGAATTCTATATATTCTTTAACTAATCCTACATTTCTAAGATTTTCCATGTGATAAATATTCTTGAACCGCAGCTCATTCTGTCTAACTAATATTTGGGAATCTAATCTGATAAGTAGAGGGGATCAAATTAACTAATTTAGGGGGTACTGGTTAGTGGTAGGTTAGTAGTAGTGTGTACTGTGAAGTAATAGGAAACATCCTAATCCATATGACATTATATATCTTTAGAGTTAATAATTTATTTTAGAGTTTTGGAATATTCGTGTACGTGTGTGTATAACATAACATATTATTGTACCAAAGAATGAAACCCGATTTACAAGTCACCTTCTTCCTTCATTCCAAATAATTTTCTGTATATAATAGAATCTTTTTCTATAACGTGATAACGACAACTATTACTAAGTAATTGATATTTACATTTTTTCTCGTTTTTTATTTCTTACCGCGCAACCTTGATTTGGTACACAATAAAGTAGGGTGGGACTGGCTCTACTATAGTCGTCTAAAGTCAAAGTGGAGTATATTTAATTTAATTTTATCTTTAGTATTTCACCAAGTTACTAATTTTACTTTTTTTGTTTTCATTTAAACTAAAAAAACAGGCACATCTTTCAAGTACGACACCAGAGCTACTGAAAGAGTTAAGAGAAGAGGAACTAATAAATCTAAGAGGTAATGAGAAAGGAGGAGAACTCAAAGAATGGGACAGAGTTTACGACTATGCTTATTACAACGACTTAGGTGCTCCGGAGAAAGGTCCTAACTCAGTGCGTCCAGTTCTCGGTGGTTCACCTGAGCTTCCTTATCCCCGTCGTGGAAAAACCGGTCCTAAACCCAGTAAATCCGGTTAGTCAACTTAAACTTTTGAAATCATATATACATTGCAAAACTCAATGGTTACTTGACATATACGTCATTGTTTGATCAGACCCTAAGTCCGAGAGGAGGCTGGCTTTCCTCAACTTAAACATATACGTGCCACGGGATGAGAGGTTTAGCTGTGTGAAGTTCTCTGAATTCCTCGCTTACGCACTCAAAGCGGTGACTCAAGTGCTCGTCCCTGAGATCGCCTCTGTTTGCGACAAGACCATCAACGAGTTTGGCTCTTTTAAAGATGTTTTTAACCTCTACGACGGTAGTATTAAGCTTGCCAATGGTCGCACCATTTCTAAGCTCCGTGACATTATTCCATGGGAGATGTTTAGAGAGCTCATTCGTAATGACGGAGAACGGTTCTTGAAGTTTCCATTGCCTGACATTCTCAAAGGTAACATATAAATAGTTAGATAGTCGATTTAGACCTAAACTTTTTATAGATTTTGACATACAATGATCCTATATTTGTTACAGAGAGTAGGTCGGCTTGGAGAACCGATGAAGAGTTTGCCAGGGAAATGCTGGCTGGTCTCAATCCAGTGGTGATTAGTCGTCTCTAGGTTTAAATCTTATCATTCAACTTCTTAATTTGGAATAATTGAAATTCATCGATTGTTCTCTCTTGATTACTAAATAATTTGGATATACAATAATGCAGGAGTTTCAACCAAAGAGCGATCTGGACTTTGCAAAGTATGGAAATCAAGACAGCTCGATACGCGAAGAGCACATAGAAGCAAACATGAACGGCCTCAATGTTCAAGACGTAAGTATATAAATAATATACCTTTACTTGTTTGACAAGTAAGAGCTCTATAGTCATTGTAGTTAACTGCAATTGGTTTTGTTTTGTTTTGTGTTTGTATAAAAAAAAGGCTTTGGAACAGAATAAGCTATACATATTGGACCACCACGACGCATTAATGCCTTACCTGACGCGGATAAACTCAACAAACACTAAAACCTACGCGACTCGAACCCTTCTGTTGCTTCAAGAAGACGGAACTCTGAAGCCTCTCGCAATAGAGCTAAATCTTCCACACACACAAGGTGAAGCACATGGATCTGTGAGCAAAGTTTTCACACCATCAGAGACAGGAGTAGAGGGATCGGTTTGGCAGCTTGCAAAGGCTTATGTGGCGGTTAATGATTCTGGTTATCACCAGCTTATAAGCCATTGGTAAATAAATGGTGATAACATTTTTGACTAGCTAGAAAGATTTTATTTCGGTTTGAAGTAACCGATTTGTTTATGGTTTTTGCAGGTTGCAGACGCATGCGGTGATTGAACCGTTTAGAATAGCGTCGAATAGGCAACTCAGTGTGGTCCATCCTATCTATAAGATTCTACATCCTCATTTTCGTGACACGATGAACATCAATGCATTGGCGCGACATGTCCTCATAAACTCAGACGGAATTCTGGAGTTAACGGTCTTCCCTGGTCGATACGCCATGGAACTGTCTTTTTCAATTTACAAGAATTGGGTTTTCACCGATCAAGCTCTCCCCAAAGATCTCGTCAAAAGGTAAAGCATCAAGTCTCTTTCTACACAATTCTTGAGTCACAAGTAAACCTAGAGTCTTGTGGGACAAGTAACCTTAAAATGCTCTGTTTCCGCAGAGGAGTTGCCTTGGAAGATCCAAATAGCAACAATGGTGTTAAGCTTTTGATCGAGGATTACCCTTATGCGGTTGACGGTTTAGAGATTTGGTCAGCGATCAAAACGTGGGTCATAGAGTACTGCTCATTCTATTACAAGAACGAAAAAACTGTCCAAACCGATATAGAGATCCAGTCATGGTGGACCGAGCTCCGAACCAAAGGCCATGGTGACAAACAACACGAATCATGGTGGCCATTAATGCAAACCCTCGACGACCTCATCGAATCCTGCACGATCATCATTTGGATCGCTTCTGCTCTTCACGCAGCAGTCAATTTTGGACAGTATCTTACGCCGGGTTTCACCCTAACCGGCCTACGGTCAGCCGCCGATTTATGCCAGAGCCTGGTACCATTGAGTACATTGAGCTGGCAGAAGACTGTGACGTAGCGTTCTTGAAGACGATCATGCCGCAGTTACAGACTCTTCTTGGGATCTCAATCATAGAGACCTTGTCTCTGCATTCAACAGTTGAGGTCTACTTAGGGCAGAGAGAATCACCGAATTGGACAGCTGATGATGAGGTTTAGAGGCGTTTAAACGGTTTTGGAAAGAACTGGAGCTGATAGAGAACAATATTATAATAAGAAACAATAACAAGGGATTCAAGAACAGGACTGGACTGGTTAATATACCGTACACTCTGTTATACCCGAATACTACGGATTACACAAGAGAAGGTGGGCTTACTGGGAAAGGGATCCCTTACAGTGTCCCAATCTTTTTGCTCTTGTTGATTTCGTGATTATGTCTCTTTTTTTAACTTAATTATTATTTTTTTTTTTTTTGGGTTTTGCTTGCTATTATGAACTACGTTACTATCCATTTTTTTGGATTGTTCAAAGTCAATATATTTTTCCCTTTGGTTTTAATTACTTCCCACCACTGTTTAAGTGTTTATATAACTATTAGTCTATTTTTCTCTAAAAATATGGATCTCGATCGATCTCCACATAATTTGTGTGCTCGTAACCTTAAAAAAACAAACTATTAACTATTATTTTTAAAAGATGTGGTTGGTGTGGCGATTATCCCAAGATTTTATATATTGTCAAGTTGAAATTTTAAATGTGGAGGGTGACAAGCGTTTTTGGTTCTTTGCGTAATATTTGGCCTCTTTTCATAGTATATGGCAGTGGAAGTGAGTGGATCTTGAAAAAAAACATTCTTCTTCTCATCCTCAAAGAATTAACATAGAGAGGGAGAGAGATGGAGAATTAAACTCAGGAGGAAGCTTCGACCATCAAAGTTTCATCCCTTACTTGCATAGATCTCGCCAACACTAATCTTCATCAATCAGCGGTTTCACTTAAACAGGTTTGTCTCCATTTTTTTTTTTCTGCTCAAAGTTAAAGATGATTACGGTCTGACCCTTATTACTTACATATGTAAAAAAAATTTGACTCCTTGTGGATTTTACTTATTCCTGGCATGTCTAGATTGTGGATTTTTCTATGTCAAAAATCATGGTATAAGTGAGGAGCTAAAGGACGAGGCGTTCGAGCAGAGCAAGAAGTTCTTTGCTCTTCCTTTGGAGGAGAAGATGAAATTCTTGAGGAACGAAAAGCATCGAGGCTATTCACCCATCCTTGATCAAATCTTAGATCCTGAGAATCAAGTTGACGGTTTGTATGACCATCTTTTACTTGCTTGATCAAACATTTGTTGTTGATGATTATCTCAATCTTGACGTACCAAATGATGGTAATCAGGGGATTACAAAGAAAGTTTTTTCATTGGAATCGAAGATTTCAAAGATGATCCACATGGGGATACACCATTCTATAGCCCCAACCTATGGCCTGACTCTGGTTAGTTATTTTTTTCTCTACATATTCTAGTTAGCTTTTTTTTTTTTTTTTTTTTTTTTTTTTTTTTTTTTTTTTTTTTTTTTTTTTTTTTTTTTTTTTTTTTTTTTTNTATACTTTGATTTTTTTGGCAGATGTTTTGCCAGGATGGCGAGTGACCATGGAAAAATATCATCAAGAAGCATTGTAAGTCTCATGTTTCATTTCTTCAAAAAATAAAATAAAAAATAACTTTTAGGTAAGATTAAATTCTTGACTCTACTAGACCACATTAGTGAGTATGTTTTTTACTATATAAGACCGTACATTTTTTCTGTGAAAAGATTCAGAGAAAAAATTTTAAACTGTATACTTATTATGAGCCTTCCACATGGTCAGGAGGATTTGTAAGAGTATTGCTAAATTATTGGCATTGGCGCTAGACTTGGAAGCGGATTATTTTGATAAACCGGAAATACTGGGAAATCCCATCGCAGTTATGCGATTAGTGCACTACTAAGGTGATTTATTTTCTTAATTAAGCTTTGCATGTCCATGATATGCTGATCCCAAGTAATATAATTAATTGTATTCCTTCTTTCTATTATCTTTTAGGGGTGTCGGATCCCTCGAATGGAATATTTGGATGCGGGGCACATTCTGATTTCGGAATGATGACTCTCTTAGGAACTGATAGTGTAATGGGGCTCCAGGTATTCCACAATTTCGCCAGTCCTATAACTTAAGATGTGACCAGGTTTGGTAATGAGAAATTACTAATTAATGTATGACCGCAGATATGCAAGGATAAGGAAGCGAAGCCTAGGAAGTGGGAATATATACCATCTATTAAAGAGTATAATGAGAATATAATCTAACGTTTTTGGATCCATGATATATATTAAACATCAAGTCTTATATAATAAAATTCTGTTTTTATATATGTTTACCTCTTCAGAGCATATATTGTGAATCTTGGTGACTTGCTTGAGCGTTGGAGCAACGGCATTTTTAAGTAATATCGATTTGTTTACTCTCCCTGATATTCATGTTTAACCCTCTGCGTTGTGAGTTTGGCAAGTCTTCTATATAGCTGACATTTTTCTCACATACATACAGATCAACATTGCATCGGGTACTTGGGAATGGTCAGGAAAGATATTCCGTAAGTCTCTTACTATTACCCATATTGTTGAACATGTTCACAAATGAGTTCGAGATACTATATAACACTGGACATCTTTTCAATGTGATCTTGTTATAGATTCCATTCTTTGTAGAACCGAGTCACGACTGTCTAGTAGAGTGCCTTCCTACCTGCCAATCCGAAAACAAGCCTCCTAAGTAAGGCTTTATATCTTTATCTTGTTACATTGGGACCTTGGACATGTATCAATGTCTCCTAAAGACGTTAACGATTGTGTTTAATGAACAGATATCCAGCTATCAAATGTTCAACGTACCTCACCCAACGTTACCAGCAATCACATGTGGATTTGAGCATCTACAAACAGATTTAATTAAAAGTCTTTGGGTTTCTTCTAGTTTGGTTAAACGCCCCTCCCATTATAAACGCTTTGGTTTTTTTTGTTGTTAAAATTCTTGTCTTAATTAAAGGCTTGTTCATATAGGTTTATACCCTTTTATAAATGGGACCTATTTGATTTACAATTTTTTTTTTTCATGAATGTAGAGTTAGGGCACTCTAGGGTTTTCTGTGTGAAATCCTGAGATTGTCCTCCGAGGTTGGCCCATTTCCTTCTATCTCTGGTGAGTCTTTGTTGGGCCGAGTTGGCATATGGGGCAAAGCCCATATCCAACAATAGTCCCCCCTTAGTCCGGCGAGCGAGGTATTTCTGCGATCGGCGGGCGTACTTTGAGTCTTAACATATGCCTGCTCGGCATTAGGCGTTCCAGACTGCTTCAAGAAGATCTAACTTTGTGCGGTGATGGTTAAAGCGATAGTTTTTGTTGAGCTCGGAGCTCGTTCTGATGTTGTATGCGTTGAGTGTGTTGTTCTGGAGCGCGAAGCTTGTATGAATGTTATGTGTCTTGAGCACGTCTTTGCGGAGCGTGGCGCCTGGCGCGTGGAGTGTTGAGCGTGGATCTCATCTAGATGTTATGCGCCTTGAGCACGTTTTTACAGAGTGTAGTGCTTGATAATGGATCTGCAATGGTTGAGGACGGAGTTGCCGCACATAGTTCGTAACCAAGGATCAAAGAAATTGAGCCAGACCGGCATGCGGAGATTGAGGTCGGCGAGCTTGAGATTGAGGTTGGCGAATGAGTTTGAGGTCTCCGAGATTGAGGTCGGCGAGCGAGAGAGTGAGATTGAGTTCGGCGCCGAGAGTGAGATTGAGGTCGGCGCCGAGAGTGAGATTGAGGTCGGCGAGAGTGAGATCGTCATCGTCGAGGTTGAGGTTGAGATCGGCGAGTGAGATTGAGATCGCCACCGAGAGTGAGATTGAGCTCGATGCCGAGAGTGAGATTGAGATCGGTGCCGAGAGTGAGATTGAGCTCGGCTTAAAGGGAGATCATTGTCGTCGAGGTTGAGATCGTCGTCGTCAAGATTGAGATCGCCACCGAGAGTGAGATTGAGGTCACCACCGAGAGTGAGATTGAGGTTTCCACCGAGAGTGAGACTGAGGTCGGCGAGAGTGAGATCGTCGTCGTCGAACGGGGTCGAGAGGTGAAGAGAGGTCAGCGGACAAAGATTGATGAGTGTTGAGGTTGGTTCTTGCGAGATCGGCGGATTGAGGTCGGCGGGACGCTGCGCGATGCCGCGCAGTTCGGCAAATCCTCATTCCAAGTCGGCGCTTGTCCTACCATTGGGGCGAGCTCCGAGGTCAACTCCTAAGATGGGTGTTCATGATGTGCGCTCGCATTCCACGTCCTCTCATGGGAGCGAAAAGAAGAGGTTTGATCATCAATTTGAGGTCGGCACTTGTGATAGTGCGGGAGAAGGTTTTGAGGTCAATACCAAGCTGGAGGTAGGCACAAAACTGGAGCTCGGCACCAAACTTGAGGTAGGCGCCAAGCTGGAGGTCGGCACCGAAATTGAGGTAGGCACCTAGGTAGAGGTTGGCATCAACCTTGAGGTAGGCACCAAGCTGTAGGTTGGCGCCAAGCTGGAGGTCGGCACCAAGCTGTAGGTAGGTGCCAAGAGACTCGAGTGTGAGAGCGTCGAGCATGAAAGTGTCGAGCATGAGAGCTTCGAGCGTGAGAGTGTCGAGCGTGAGAGCATCGAACGTGAGAGCGTCGAGCGTGAGAGAGTTGATTGTGAGGGCGGCGAGCATGAGAATGGCAAGCGCGAGAGAGTTAGCGTGAGAGCGTCGATTGTGAGGGCGACAAGCATGAGAATGGCAAGCGCGAGAGAGTTAGCGTGAGAGCGTTTGACTGTGAGGGCGTCGAGCATGAGGGCGACAAGCGCGAGAGAGTCGAGCGTGAGAGCGTCGACTGTGAGGGCTGCGAGCATGATAGTATCAAGCGTGGGAGAGTTAGCGTGAGAGCGTTGAGCATGAGGGCGACATGCATGTGAGCGTATGTTTGATATGCAGCAAGGCTTTGTGCTTTACTGGAGTAAAGTGGTAGGCGAGACGGACTCGCCATACCTTTAGGTGTGGCTTTTGTGTTCGGCTTATCCTGTTGGTGTTTGGAGTTGGCAAGAACTTGCAAGCCTGAGCTTGGCTTATTAGTTCAGGCGTCCTCGAGCTAGTGCGAGACTTGCTCGGCTTTTTTCTTGGTTTCGAGATGTATTTTACGGGGCGAGACGTCTCTCGGCTTACCTTGTTACGTGTTTCGAATACCAAGTTTTTGGTTGGTAGTTGAGATGTGCTCGTCGTACCTTTTAGGTGCGGCCCTGGTGTCCGGCTTACCCT
>NC_025688.1:13636633-13682322 GCF_000633955.1 Camelina sativa
TTTTTTTTTTTTTTTTTTTTTTTTTTAGTAACTCGTCACACTTCTTTGTGTTGAGGGTGAATAGAAGGATCGGGAAAGATTCGAGTGAGATTGTTTGTTGCGAGCATGTTTGAAAAATCTCTATAAGAGATGTAGACATGAGTAAGAAAGAGATTCAGGTACCTGAGAATCATAATGAAAGTAAATCTCAACAAGTTGAGTCATGTCTAAAATGAAAAGGAACCAAAAAGGCAAATCGACGTCAGAAATATATTTGCATGCAGTTGATGATGTTATGGATAAAAATCGAGGATCATAAACCGCGGTCAATAGAAAAAGTTTTATTGAAAAGTGTATACAAAGAATGATTGGTTTAATCATTAAAAGAAATAGCTATGAAATAGTTCAAATCTCTTGAAGAGATAATATTTGGACCTGTAGTCCTTACACTTGAAAGTATAAAATGAGTGGAACATAAGTGGATCTGTATGAGAAATTCAGTACGTGTAGTAGTACAATGATTCTCAGAAAATACTTATGAGATATGTACTCTCATTTGGTGGAAGCAACTAATTTAGATCCCTTATGAGTTTGAAAATAAGAGTAAGACTTGATTCATTCTAGTGAGAAGGTTTTCAAACTGTTAGAAGTTTCCTTTAAAGTGATCATATTGCTAGAATCAATATTTTATAGTTCTCGAGAAAAATTGTAGACTTTTGACACCTTTTGAGAGAAAAGGGTGAGAGTCTGTCTCTATGAGAAAATCATGTGTGTAGATCATTGTTTTTCATCTTAGAGATCTCATAGTGGTTTGAAAATAAATCGGGAACAAGCTAAGATAAGATCTTAGAGTTGTGTAAATCCGATATTGAACAATGACTGTAACTGTGTTCAAGAAATATTTTCAAGAAAGTTTGAGGACATAGGCCTTTGCTGAACCTCGTTAAAAGAAAAATTATATGTGTCTCTTGTCTCTTTACCACTTACAAGTGGTTCTTGTTATCTGATCTCCAGTAGAGATTTCACATATGAAATCTGGTAAGCGCAAATGATCAATGATGAAATATTATTCCTGAAAGATGGAGAAACCGGATCGTATAAGATTAGATCTTTCATGAAATTTCTTGAGGTTATAGATTTGACATATGATGAATGAGATGTTACCTCAAGATGCTTACATTATCTTACATAGAAAAATGGTCTTGTAGTACCATACTAATAAGAAGTGTAGAAGATTATGAATAACTCTTATGTATAAGATTGTTTGGAAGATTGTATCTAATAGAATATTTGGGTTTAAGTTCAAATGAACCAGTAGAATATATGATGATCATATGAGTTTGTACCTGAAAGCGTTGTTTATAACAGTTCAGGAAAGTTGATATATATGATCATAATACATAACATGAAGATGATGCTTTCAGGGGGAAAAATATGATCATAAGCGTGGTTGTAGTCTTTTTTCCATTATCATGGTTTTTATCCCATTGGATTTTTGCATGAAAGGTTTTTAACGAGACAACAAAAGAACACGCGAAAGATAAACACCTGAAAAGGAAGATTATGATTCCAATGTTGAAAGACTATCATCTTCAAAGTCTTTGACATACATTGATAAGATTGTGAGAGACGAAGATAATGACAAAGATGAGTCATTTCCAAGGTCCATTACCAATTGAAGAATGGGGATGCACGTGTACTATAGTTCAAGTGAAGATTTGGAGCACAAATTTACCAAGACGCTTCAAGCCACTGCTTTCAAGGAGTAAGTACATCATATTGAATTGCGTCATTTTGAAGATTTCAAGTGATGTACTCAAGAGGGGGAGTAAAAGCGCGCTGCACTCTTTTTCCCTTAACCATGGTTTTTCTCACTGGGTTTTCCTGGTAAGATTTTTAACGAGGCAGCATCTCATATGCGCATTTGGGACTACATTTTTATAATGGTCATCCAAAGGGGAGTGTTATGAATATATTGTATTATGTGGATGCCCATTATCGGCCCATTAATAGACTTAATATATAACCAAAAACCCTAATGTTATATCACTATATATATGTTATATCCTATGGGATAGAGTAATAACACAAGAGAAAACAATTCCCTAAACCTTTTGTTGTTAACAGTAGAATATATTTTGTTGCAAATTAGTTTGTATTCGTAGCAAGTGAATCACAAAAAGATACAAGACATAGTTGTAGCAAATTTACTACCCATTTTGTGACAAAAAAGTTTGTAGTGATGAATTTATTAAAAAGCAAATTGAGCTGGTTCAATGTGTTTTGGTTAAGTTTAATAGAATAGATNTGATCATAAGCGTGGTTGTAGTCTTTTTTCCATTATCATGGTTTTTATCCCATTGGATTTTTGCATGAAAGGTTTTTAACGAGACAACAAAAGAACACGCGAAAGATAAACACCTGAAAAGGAAGATTATGATTCCAATGTTGAAAGACTATCATCTTCAAAGTCTTTGACATACATTGATAAGATTGTGAGAGACGAAGATAATGACAAAGATGAGTCATTTCCAAGGTCCATTACCAATTGAAGAATGGGGATGCACGTGTACTATAGTTCAAGTGAAGATTTGGAGCACAAATTTACCAAGACGCTTCAAGCCACTGCTTTCAAGGAGTAAGTACATCATATTGAATTGCGTCATTTTGAAGATTTCAAGTGATGTACTCAAGAGGGGGAGTAAAAGCGCGCTGCACTCTTTTTCCCTTAACCATGGTTTTTCTCACTGGGTTTTCCTGGTAAGATTTTTAACGAGGCAGCATCTCATATGCGCATTTGGGACTACATTTTTATAATGGTCATCCAAAGGGGAGTGTTATGAATATATTGTATTATGTGGATGCCCATTATCGGCCCATTAATAGACTTAATATATAACCAAAAACCCTAATGTTATATCACTATATATATGTTATATCCTATGGGATAGAGTAATAACACAAGAGAAAACAATTCCCTAAACCTTTTGTTGTTAACAGTAGAATATATTTTGTTGCAAATTAGTTTGTATTCGTAGCAAGTGAATCACAAAAAGATACAAGACATAGTTGTAGCAAATTTACTACCCATTTTGTGACAAAAAAGTTTGTAGTGATGAATTTATTAAAAAGCAAATTGAGCTGGTTCAATGTGTTTTGGTTAAGTTTAATAGAATAGATTTCCATTTTAGATTAGTTCCGGTTTACTGTAAATTGTTGTATATAGATCAACATTGTAAAGTTAGTTAGATTCAATTAATCAGAAAATTATTTCACAAAATCTCTTTGCTCATAAACTCTATTATGGTATCAGAGCATTTCTTCTGCAATTCTCTGTGATTTCATCTTCTTCTTCTTCAAATTCCTTGAAAATTTACTGACGAAAACGTTTCTGTCATCACCGGAACACCTTCCGCATTGTTGATTTTCGCGAAAATGGTGAAAAGAGGGGGAAAATTAAGAAATCGGAGTGAAACATCTAAGATCGATGCGTCTGCAATGAGGATCACTCGCGAATCAGTTGTGCTTGAAGATCCAGAGGTGGAAATGGTGAAACATCAACGTACTCTTAAATCGGAAGGATATGGAACTCATGGATTTATGTCAAAGTCATCTGAAGCTTCTGACAGTCCGCTAGGTCTTCAATCCTACGATCATCCAGGTTTGATGATTGTTGCTCATGCTCTTGATGGAACGAATTACAATAGCTGGTCAATTACGATTTCAAGATCTGGAGTAGATGCAATAGTATGGTGAAATCATGGATTCTTAATGTTGTGAGCAAGAAAATCAATGATAGTATCCTATACTATCAAGATGCAGCCTAAATGTGGGATGATCTGTTCACGAGATTCAAAGTGAACAATCTACCGAGGAGGTATCAACTTGAACAAGTTGTAATGACTCTAAGACAAGATCAACTTGATTTGTCAAGCTACTTCACGAAGAAGAAGACTCTGTGGGAGCAGCTAGCCAACACCAAGTCTAGAAACGTGAAGAAATGCAATTGTGATCATGTCAAGGAGTTGCTTGAAGAAGCTGATACGAGTCGTGTTATACAGTTCCTCATGGGGTTAAATGATGAGTTTAACAGTATCAGGAGTCAGATACTGAACATGAAGCTTCAACTAGGATCGAATGAGATCTATAATATGTTGGATCAAGATGGGAGTCAAAGACTAGTGGGAGTTTCTTCTAGGCCAAAGCCACCTCCTACTGCTTTTCAGTCTCAAGCTATGATTCCGGATCAAAACTCAATTCTGATGGCTCAAGGAAACTTTCAAAAGCCTAGATGTTCTCATTGTTCTCTAGTTGGCCATACTGCGGACAAGTGTTACAAGATCCACAAATATCTGCCAGGTCATCCAAGGGCTAAGGAAAACAATTACGTTGGAAGTACAAATTTGGCAATTACTGGTCAGATTGAGGATCAAAAGGATCAGAAAGGGACAGAGGCACATGGAGAAATGTCAAATGATCAGCTCCAACAGATGATTTCTTATCTCAGTGCCAAACTTCAGTCTCCCAGTATCACCTCATGTCCTGATAAAGTTGTAGCCTCGACTTCGAACTCTGTACCTTCTATCTCACAAATATTTGGTACTTTCCTTTCTTTATATGATTTTACTTTCTATGACATGCTGACTTCTTCTATACCTCATGAAACTGAGTTGTCTTTTAGAGCTTAGGTCATAGATTCAGGAGCTAGTCATCATGTTACTCATGAAAGAAGTCTTTACATAGAGTACCAACCCTTAGATTACCAAACGATCAAAAAGTTAAAATAGAGGGAACTGGTTACATTCAACTTACATATGCTTTGTCTCTTTATAATGTATTGCATATTCCTGAATTTAAATTTAACTTGCTGAGTGTTAGTGTTATCACTAAATCTTTGAGTCTAAAGTGAGTTTTACTTCTGATGAATGTATGATACAGGCTCTTACTAAGGACCTAATGATTAGGAACAGTAGTCAAGTCGCAAATTTATATGTCTTGAACTTGGATAAATCTCTTATTAATGTGTCTTGTTCAGCTTTTCCTGGTAAGTCTGTCTGTTCTATTTCAAAAGATAATTCAGAAATGTGGCACAAAAGGTTAGGACATCCATCATTTACTAAGATAGAGTCTCTCTCTGATGTTTTACTGTTATCTAAATCGAATATCAATAAAACTAAAGTTCATTGTCGTATTTGTCATTTGTCATTTGTCGAAACAGAAACATTTACCTTTTAAATCATTGAATCATATGCGTGAAAAAGCTTTTGAATTGGTTCATATTGATACTTGGGTCCATTTTCTGTTCCAACCATTGATGGATATCGTTATTTATTAACAATAGTTGATGATTTTAGTCGAGCAACTTGGCTATATATGCTTAAACAAAAATCTGATGTTTTAAATGTCTTTCCTGGTTTTATTAAAATGGTAGAGACTCAATATAATACTAAAGTTTGTTTTGTGAGATCTGACAATGCTTATGAATTGAAATTTACTGATTTTCATCTAAAAACGGAATTAAATCTTTCATTCTTGTCCTAAAACTCCTGAACAAAAATCTGTGGTAGAAAGAAAGCATCAGCATTTGTTGAATGTAGCTAGGGCTCTCATGTTTCAGTCATGTGTTTCTCTTGAGTATTGGGGAGATTGTGTATTAACAGCAGTTTTTTTAATCAATAGATTACCTTCTCCTGTCCTAGATAACAAGACACCCTTTGAGAAATTAACTGGTAAGAACCCTGACTATCATAGCTTAAAAGCCTTTGGTTGTTTTTGTTATTGTAGTACTTCTCCTAAGTCTAGAAATAAGTTTGAGCCTAGGGCTAGAGCATGTATATTCTTAGGATATCCATCATGTTACAAAGGTTATAAGCTATTAGATATAGAGACATACTCAGTTTCTATTTCAAGGCATGTCATTTTTTATGAGGATATCTTTCCTTTTGCATCATATACTATCTCAGATGATGCACAAATCAATGATGAACATTTGCCTCTAGTGCAATCATATTTTGATGCTTCTCATAATATTGATGAGACATCCTCCATGGTTTCTGTTCTTTCTGAACTTTAACCAACTCGGCAGAGAAAATTGCCTTCCCATTTGCAGGACTTTCATTGCTATAATAGTACTCCTACTATAACTAAACCTACAAACACATCTCCTTATCCATTGGCAAATTATATTTCTTATTCATATCTCTGAGCCTTTCAGTACTTTTATTAATGCCATTACAAAGTCAAAAATTCCTAAAAACTATTCTGAGGCTCGGCTGGACAAGGTATGGGTTGATGCTGTGGGAAAGGAGATTGGTGCTTTTGTACGGACTCAGACGTGGAGTGTTGGTGAATTGCCTCCGGGTAAGGTTGTTGTCGGTTGTAAATGAGTATTTACAATCAAATATCATGCAGATGGGAGTATTGAGCGATACAAGGCTCGTCTGGTGGCAAAGGGGTATACTTAACGAGAGGGAATGGACTTTGTTGAAACCTTTTTACCTGTTGTGAAAATGGCAACGGTAAAAATGGTCCTTTCTCTCGCACCTAAAATGCAGTGGTCTTTACATCAATTGGATATATCTAATGCATTTTTTGAATGGTGACCTCGATGAGGAAATATACATGAAGTTGCCACCAGATTATGCTGAAATTCAAGGAGAAACGGTATCTCCTACTGCTGTTTGTAGATTGCATAAGTCCATATATGGATTAAAGCAAACATCTCGACAATGGTTTCTTAAGTTCAAGACTACTTTAGTAGGTCTTGGTTTTGAGACATGTCACAGTGATCACACCTTGTTCGTCAAAGCAACATGTGAAGAATTTCTTGTTGTCTTGGTGTATGTTGATGACATATTAATAGCTAATACAGATGTTGCAGCTGCTGGTCATTTGCGAGATCAGTTGAGTTCTCATTTCCAGTTAAGAGATCTTGGTCCTCCGAAGTTTTTCCTTGGTATTGAGATTGCTAGGAGTGATGCAGGTATAACTCTTACTCAGATGAAATACGTTCTGGATCTCTTGGAGGAAACAGGTTTCCCGGACTTCAAACCTTCTCCTATTCCAATGAAGCCTGATCAGCAGATGTCATTAACTGGTTTGTTTCACAAGAAGTCTTCTCCTAAGGTGGTACTCGAGGAGGTAGAACCAGGTTCTGATTCTCTCACTACTTCACCAAATCCTGTGCTTTTATCTACTAGTGAGAGTGCACTTCTTCCTGATGCTAAGCAATATAGAAGATTGATTGGTAAATTGCAATATCTGACCATCACTAGACCTGACATCTGTTTTGCGGTGTCTAAACTGGTGCAATATTGTTCGGCTCCACGGAAGTTTCATCTTCAAGCTGCTCACAAGATCCTGCGATACTTGAAAGGGACCATTGGACAAGGTCTTTTCTACGGTAAAGATAATGATTTTTCTCTTCGTGGGTTTTCTGATGCAGACTGGGGTGCTTGTCCTGACATTAGTAGGTCAGTGACAGGATTTGCGATATTTCTTGGTCAGTCATTGATATCTTGGAAATCCAAGAAACAACAGATGGTCTCAATGAGCTCTGCAGAATCTAAATACAGAGCGATGAGCAAAGCTACCAAGGATTTGATCTCGTTCACATACATTTTGAAGGCATTGAGGATTCCTTTCTCTTATCCTGCCTATTTGTATTGTGACAACACCGCAGCTCTTCACATTGCTAGTCATTCCGTTTATCATGAGCGTACTAAACACATAGAGATGGATTGTCATAAGGTTTGTGAGGCGATTGAGGATGGCGTTCTCAAAACTATGTTTGTGCAGATAGACAATCAGTTGGCCGATGTTTTAACAAAGGCTCTTCATCCAGCTCCTTTCAGAGACAATATTCGCAAGATGGGAGTTATTAATATCTACTCATCTCCATCTTGAGGGGGGGGGGGGNTATTAGGAGTGTTTGATTGAGTTGGTTCAATGTGTTTTGGTTAAGTTTAATAGAGTAGATTTCTGGTTTAGATTAGTTCCGGTTTACTGTAAATTTTTGTATATAGATCAACATTGTAAAGTTAGTTAGATTCAATTAATCAGAAAATTATTTCACAAAATCTCTTTGTTCATGAACTCTATTATTTACGTAGTCAAAAATATCTACAAGTTAGTGTAGCATTATAGCAATAGAGTAGACTGTAACAATTTTAGTGGATATAGTGTCCAATTAAGTAGTGAGTAATGGTGAGGAAGAGATATGAGTTTGCGACAGAGTAGACTGTAACAATTTTAGTGGATATAGTGTCCAATTAAGTAGTGAGTAATGGTGAGGAAGAGATATGAGTTTGCGACAGAGGATAGTGTAGCAACAGTAATGGATTGTCACATCAGAAAAGTTGTATAGAGCCATGACCATTCATTTCTAAATATCACCGTTTATTAGCTCTATTATATATATATTGCTTTGCTTCTTCTTTACGATCACACCTGATCTCTTTCATATTTTCAAACACTTTGTATCTTTTCCTGCGTTATATTTTTGTTTCTGCTATATAAACTCTCGTATACAAATTTTTCTTCAAACTTTTCTTTAATTATGTATCTCAAATGTCTTCCTCATATAATAATATTGAAGTTCAACGAGGGTGGATGTACAAGCGTATGGATCCATATCAGCCAAAAGTATATGTGGAATATGAAATTGGGTTGGAGCAATTCATGAATTTTGCAAGTCAGCGGTTATATGAGGGGGGAAGAATCTGGTGTCCATGCTTTGAACTGTAACAATGGAGAACTTCTTCGCACGAACGTTGTGCACAAACATTTATATAACAAAGGATTTCAACCCAACTACTATGTTTAACCAGCTCACGGAGAAACGTTCGAGCCTCAATACCAATATCAAACGGGTGATGAAAATTTTGATAACAATACATATCAAACAACCGAAATGGAATGAAATTCTATGCATACATGGGAGAATTTGGTTTTTTATAGAATCAAATTGTTTATATTGATCTTTAAGATCCTTTCGCTTTTAAAAATTTCTAGGTAGCAAAATTGTTCGTCTCCTTATGTGAGACTGGGCGAATTTCCCTCTATGAAATTTTTGGCTGAGACACCAAAGGAAAGAGAACAAATAACTATGGTAAGTGATCAATCTATTTTGTTTATTCGTTTTACATAACGAAACCAAAATTAGTTTCATTGTAAACAAAACTAAATTTTTCCGATTGCCAATTTGAAAGTGCTTTTATATTTCCTTCTGTCTATCTTACAAAATTCTAAATCAATTTAAGTGTTCCTGGAGTCTCTACCATTTATTTTAATCCTACATATAAAAGCAATAACAGATTTGAGAAACAAGTTAATTTTCTAGATAGTAAATTGTTGTAGTTTATAAATTTAACTAATAGTAACTGTCTACACATTTGAGGATCTCTTTCAACAGAGATTGTGATGATGACTATGACTTCTAAGAACCATAAGTTTCAAACTGAGATAGTGAAGATACCTACGACTTTCAAGGTGCAGAATGTTAGCAAGAGTCCTAAAAAAAGTCACATGTAGTTTCATCATGACCTTATAAATTTCATATATATAATGTATTTACTAACAGAAAATAAATTCAAATGAATGGGTATAAAGTTTATAATATATGAATGAATTATACATAAAATTTAAAACTAACTAATTTATTAAAAATCAGAATTATCAATAAAATTTAATTTAAAAATGTTAAAATTTGACCAATGCAGTCCAGGGCATACGGGTATTCGGTTCGGTTCTGGATATATCCATTTGGTTCCGGTTATTTCGGATATAGGAGTTTAGGATCCATTCGGTTAATTTACTATTTCGGTTCTGTTTTTGGTTCGGTTTCGGTTATTTTCGGTTTGGTTTTGGGTATCCACAATAATATAACTTTTTAAAAAACTTTTAAATTTAAATAAAAATGTGATAATTTTTTTGACAAATATATCTAATATCTTCTAGATATTTAAAATATTTTAATATCTTGGTCTAAATTTATATGATATTGATTCATTTCAAGCTTCAGGTTTTTAGATTAAACGTTATTACTTTATTAATCTAAAATGCATTGATTCTCTATAATTTCTTTGTAGTATAGTAGTTGCACTCACTCCTTTAATGCCTAGAGATCTGCGGTTCGAGCCCCGGAAAAACAGTTTTAATGTGTGTTTGGTTTTATTCGGTTATATTCGGGTAACCGAATGGATATCGGTTCGGTTCGGTTATTAACCGATATCCATGGATATCTAAAACAATATCCATTCGGTTATTAACCTCTATGGTTCCGGTTCGAGTTTCGGTTCGGTCCATTCGGTTCGGTTAATCTGCCCAGGACTATGTGTGACCGTGATGTAACAATTATGTCTGATTTACTACTACTTAAACCCACTAATTACTTGACAATACAGGACAGTATATTAAGAGAAATAAAGCTCTAGAAATCAAAGTCAACCAAATCAATAAGTTTTTTGCGAAAATTATTTAAACTGTTGTACTTACCAATAGATATTACATAGAAAAAAAAAGTTAGATGGAAGACTTGAAATATAACATTAGAAAAAGGCTTGATCGACTCAAGATCTTCAACCAAATTAATAGAAAAAGACTCAATACTTGTTCACGCCAAAAGCAATTATAAAACCACTTAATATATTGGTAGTATTATTGATGAGCACTCAATAGTATATGAATTTTGATAATTTTTCCTACTGATATTTTATAAAATATGGAGCGAACATATTATATGAATTTATGGCAGTAGAATCTTGGAAAAGGCCATTTCTCCTTCTTATTCTGAAAGAGTCAACACATGAGAATGAGAAAGATGGAGAACAAAACTCACGAAGAAGCATCCATCATCAACGTTCCATCCCTTACTTGCATAGATCTCGCCAACCCTAACTTTCATCAATCAGCTGCTTCGCTTAAGCAGGCTTGTCTCTTCTTTTTTTCGTTTTCCCTCAACATCAATGATAATACGCTGTGACCTTTATAATTACTTATGTTTGGCTCGTTGTGGGTTATTCTTGTTCCAGGCATGTCTAGATTGTGGATTTTTCTATGTCAAAAATCATGGTATAAGTGAGGAGTTGAGGGAGAATGCTTTCGCGCAAAGCAAGAAGTTCTGTGCTCTTCCTTTGGAGGAGAAGGTGAAAGTCTTGAGAAATAAAAAACATCAAGGCTATTCACCCGTCCTTAGTCAAATGTCCGAGAACCAAATCCACGGTTCGTGTGACCAGCTTTCACTTTCTTGATCAAAAAGCTGTCACTTAATTGGTTGATCAAAAATTTGTTGTTAATTGTTCTCAATCTTGTTGTAACCTCATGGATTTTAGGGGATTACAAAGAAAGTTTTTTCATTGGAATCGAAGGCTCCATAGATGGTGTGCATTCGCATATACCATTTTGTTGCCCAAATATTTGGCCTAACTCTGGTTAGTGAACACTTTTTGTAAATTTAATGTTTTTTTCTTTGAATAAACTTTGATGTTTCTTGCAGATGTTTTGCCAGGATGGCGGGCTACCATGGAGAAGTATCATCAAGAAGCATTGTAAGTTTTTGTTTTCGTCTTCTAAATTATTGTTTCATGTTTGCTTCCTTACATAAATAACAAATAACTTTGAGCTAGGGTAGATTTAGTTTGACTGCAATACAGCCGTAATATATATATATATATATATATATATATATATATGGATACTTTTTGGAAATTAATGGACAATTAAGTTTTTCAAACCGTATTACCTATGATGAAACCTTATGCATTGTCAGGAGGGTTTGTAAGGCTATTGCTAGAGTATTGGCATTGGCTCTCAACGTCGAAGAAGATTACTTTGATAAACCGGAAATGTTGGGAAATCCGCTGGCATTTATGCGCTTGATTCACTATGAAGGTGATGTATTGTGTTCATCACACACATTAAGCTTTATGCCAATTCTATATATATATATATACTCATCCCAAGTAATTCTCTTTCTTCTTTTTCTTACCTTTTAGGGATGTCTGATCCCTCTAAAGGAATATATGGATGCGGGCCACATTCTGATTTCGGAATGATGACTCTCTTAGCTACCGATAGTGTAATGGGTCTCCAGGTATTACACGAGTTTCACTAGTTATATAACTTTTGATGTGACCAGGTTTTCTTATAGAAATTGCTGATTTCTCATGGCAGATATGCAAGGATAAAGAAGTGCAGCCTAGAAAGTGGGAATATGTACCACCGATCAAAGAGTAAAATCAAAGAATTTTGTATTTTTGGGTCCATGCTCTGTTTTTTATTGTTTCATATACTAACTCCCGTAACAAATTTTGATTTTATATGGTTTGTTTTCCTCTACAGCGCATATATCGTGAATATTGGTGACTTGCTGGAGCGTTGGAGCAACGGCATTTTTAAGTAAATACTTGTTTTTTGTCCTTATGTTCCCTAGCTGACATTTTGATCACTGTGATATTTGCAAATAGAGTTTTGTAGTTGACATTTTTCGCACATGTTTTTTATTTTTTACACACAGATCCACATTGCATCGGGTGCTTGGGAATGGTCAGGACCGATATTCCGTAAGTCTCTTGGCAAAACCTATCCGCGTTTATCTTTACAAATTTTTCCGCATGACCACTTTTTTTAGGTTAAATTTGACATTTATTCTATCACTGGAAATGTATTTGATGTGTTCTCGCTGCAGATTGCATTGTTCTTGCAACCGTGTCACGACTGTCTAGTAGAATGTCTTCCTACATGCCAGTCCGAAAACAGCCCTCCCAAGTAAGGCTTTTTAACTTCTTTACCTTGTTAGATGTTACATTAAATGGACATATATATAACGACGTTAGCGATGTGTGTTTAGATATCAAGCTATCAAATGTTCAAAGTACCTAACCCAACGTTACCAGGAATCACAAGTGGATTTGAGCATCAACCAAAAACAGACCTAAGTATAATAATAAGTTTTTGGTTATAGTTTGGTTTTCAAACTCTTTGCCACTATAAATCTTTGGACCTCGAATGGCACCGTCTAATTTTTGGACTATTTTTTTCTATCGTCTTTTATCTTTTTTTTTATGTAGTCATGTACTTTTATATTTTATAAAATATTAAAAATCTTTTCCATTTTAAGTAAAATAAAAAGTTTATAATAATCGATTGAGTAGTCATCATAATAAGTTGACGAAAAACAAACTCAGACGAAAATACTAACCCCTTGGCATATGATATAACATAATCATATCTAACTTTAGAAAAATAATATGTATATGTATTATGTATATTTTAGATAGTCGACGTATACAGGGTGACAAAACCAAATGGTCTTCAGAATCATCGGGTTCATCAAAGAATTAGCATAGTCAATTTTGTACTGCTAATCATGTGATAATGTACAGCATGGAATACCTAAGAGGAACAGAACCACATGAACAGAGGGTTAAAGCGTTAGAATTTGTTGTGGTTTGTGTTAGTTGCTCCAAAATCAGTTTGATTGAGTGTTTCAACTGTTATGCAAACACCAACACTGAGTTTAATTTGTAGTTACTTAAGAAGCCATCGTATCATCATTCATCACGTACGGATATAGATAAATGAAATATTGAGAGCAAAGTGCCATATATTGTGTCGCGTGATTGACGTATACTCACATATGAACTTAAGGATACAAATTTGTAAATAAAAAATAATTACTTTATTTAAAGGTAAACAACTGTGCAAACAACTAAACAAAAACATTACCTTATTAAAGTTACACTAGGTTTGGACCGGCACGTACGTGTTGGGTTAATTTCAAAAGCTAACTTTATTGTAAGTTTGTAATAATTGTAAAACGTATTTTATTAACATTCATAATTCAAAGTCTATTAGTTTAGTATTCAATTTATTTTTAAACTCAGTTAGAAAAAAGAAAAACAATTTGATTTGTTTTTGTTATCATTAAAAACATCTAAAAAATAAGAAAAATGTGATATGTTTATTACGGAAAAGAAAACCCGTCCCGTCCGATGTCATGTTTTTTCATCCAATAACTGTAGTTTTAATAATAATTTACCCATTTGAAAGTATATATTTTAGTCTAACAAATAAAAAATATGTAAGAGATTCAGACCCGGATATACGTACAAAGTTTTATTTGTAGATATATCTATTTTATAAAGTATTTATAACCTGAACTTATATCAATTGGGTATTTTGTTTGCTTTTTGGTTTGGTTTTAATGTAGTTTATTAATGTTTCAATACTAAAATGCAGAACAAACCAATAGGCGGACGCAACCATGTTTCAAATCATTTTTAAACAAAATCAAAAATTTAGGGATGAACGTAATTCTCGTTTCGTTCTATCATGTACCTATTTTGTTCTACACCGTTGACAAATTTCCATCGCATTAGAAAAATGCATTTCCAATACGGGAGAACCTCAATATGGGACATATGTTGTATTTCGATTGGAAAGAGTACATGACGGACAAAAAAAACAAATCCTGTTTGAGACAAAATCAAATATAGTTAATAATATATCTTTACTATATGATATATAATAATAATAAAAATTAATTTACTTCTTTGTTCTTGTTATTTTAAATTTGGCTCATCTATATAGGATTAGGTTTCTTTCCTTTGGAATTTTTAACTATTATAGAAAATACTTTAATTTCCTTTATTTTTCTTTTTAAAATTTTTTTATGCTAGATAAATGGGTGAAAATTTTTACATATATAGTTGCAAACGTTAATTTACATGTTCTAAGACTTGTTTTTAAAAATTCATGTTCCCATTTCGTCTTTTTCCAGCATGTTTTCACCACGTAATTTATATTCTCGTCCCATTCCTCCAAAATCATGTTCCAAATTTTTGTTTGCATACCTCGAAACACCATACAGTATACGAATGCTAGTTTTGCGGGTAAACATGTGTGCTATTAAAAGGTTACAAATACATAAATCAAAATACTAAAAATAAATTGAACAGTAAATGATATAATAACTAAAATATGTCATATTATTGAAGGAAAAAAAATTGATAATCACTATAAACATAAAATTCTATCCTTAGACACCTAAAAATATCAAAAGAAGTATTGCTTTTTACTATTTTTTTCATATTTACGACAAATCATTCCACATGTCTAATCTTGCTGCAAAATAGCATTAAACTCTATAATTATAATCTGGAAAAAGAAAAAAGCAAATCTTCAAAATTTTATTAAGGAAATTTTATTCTCTTCTTTAGAGTGTCACTACATCTCTTAGAATTCACCAACAATCTACTTTAAATCCTCTAGTAATATATGTAGTAGTATTTAGTAATGAACTCTAACTTTACACTTACGGCCTAACAAATATGTTTAACCAAATGAAGCCCAATTACCAAATCCCCTGGCTAAGCCCAATAATAAAACCAACAAAAAAAAAGTTCAGCTTTTGCGACAGACAGGTGACTCTCCGACCAAAAACAAAAAGAAATATTGGGAAAGGGAAAGTGGCTTGAAGAGACAATTTCTTTACCCTTCCTCGACCACATCAAACATCTAAATTCATCAGAAATTAATCGAAGCGAGTGAGTACAACAACACCTTTTGTGTTACTCTCGGATTAATAATTCTTCATTCTTATTTATCTAACTTTTGTTTTTTACATCCATATTTTGCAGATGGATTTCTAGGGTTTTTGCGAGCAATCGAAACGGCTTCAACTGCTAGCAACCCATATCAAAAGAGAGATTAGTCTCGCGATTCATGACCCTTGAAAGCTGAAGCAGGTTATCCTTATATTTGGATTCTGTAAAGTGTTTTTTTTTTTTTTAATCTAGTTTGAAGTATTTATATCTGAAAAATATATCTGTGAAAGACCTGAATCAGCTCTACGTTCATGACNTTTTTTTTTTTTTTTTTTTTTTTTTTTTTTTTTTTTTTTTTGCAAGCATTCAAGTGTGTTCAACAACAGTCTCTCGGATTGGTAACGATCCGCAGCAAAATTTGGTTTTTGTCTCTTACATCATAACGAAGTCTCTCCCAAATCAACATGTGCATTGCCAAAGATAAGCTAACTTATGCTACTGCCTAAAAATGGTAATCATTCTTTTGTACTTGTTTAGAAATGAGAAAATTTGACAATAACGATGAAGGTTATAATTTATGAACACCATTAACGAATATATGTAATAGGAAGAACGAAATCAGCCTTTTACATCCTTAGGCTTCTCATTCTTAATATTCACAGTCGTAATTATTCCATCCTTCGTCTTCTCGAGGATCATTGGAGAAATGTATTCCTTCATTGTAAAAGAAGTCCCAGCTAATTAGGGTAGCCTACAAAATAAGTGTATTGGTATTAGACAATCTATATCTAGCATTTCATATCTAGGAGATTACCATTACATCACTAACAACTATAAATATATAACTGCTTATATAGATTTATAACACAAATCAACCAAGTCTCATTTTTCATCACCTTATATTGATAATTATTTAGTTTATTTCAGGATAGAACTTACAGATTCATGAGCCAATAGTGACTTGGGTTCTCGACCTTGTTTTGATGTTCTCAAGGTATGTGAAACCCGTAACCTTCTATGAAAGCTCCTAAGTGAATCCATCATTGGCGGCCTTCTAAACTTATAAGGTGAGTTTATGAATTGTATTGTAGGTTTTGATGTGTTTGATTGTATCATACGTCTAGTTTGGTATTTATATAAGTAATGGAGGAGAAATTATAGAGGATGTTTAGGGGTTTGATTGTTCTATTTTTCAGTTTATGTTTTTCGGAAAGTGAAAGATTTGGTTAGTTTTGGAAATGCTTTTGATTTGAGATGTTATTGTGGAGGATGTTTAGGGATTTGATTGTTCTAATTTTTTAAAAGTATGGTTGAAAGATTGATTACATGATTGTGTGTAGGCGAGTAAATAGCTAATTTTGAAATAGTCTTGATATGGTTGGTTCCTAATTCTCCGTAATACAATATTTATTATGATCTATCTATCAACATATTGATCTCCCTAATTATTTATTGTATTTGTTCACAGGTATCTGTTTGGAAATGATTGTATCATAAACAGGATCCGAATAGAGTAATATCGCACATCTAAGGATCCGCGTGTTTTCACTTAATTAGATTACTTCTTTGCCCTCAAATATTTTTTTTCTTGTTCTTTCTTTTTTTATTTCGTAGGGGCATTGTATGGCATATTGGTTTTATTGTATTTTTTTTTATTACTAAGTGTGCTTCCCAATTAATAGTAGTATAGATTTCCAAGTAGAGAAGGATGTAAGTAAAACATGAAAGGCATGGCTTGGAGCAATAATGTAAGAGAGATTATTTGGAGAAGCTTATAAAGCATTTTGTCGAACAAAATTTAAAATGAACTCCATCCTTGGAAAATTTCTGAAGAAATGGGAGAGTGCATCGAGAATGACACTTGGAGCAATGGGGTCTACATATAGAAGTGTTAGGAATTACTTCAAATGGGCGAATCTCACCTGGCAGGGGCGGTGGCTGGCGTCGTCTAGGCCTATCCAGAGGTCTAGGTAGCAGGGGTTCAGGCTGGTGAAGGGAGAAGTTCCTTACGACACACAGAACATGTAAAGTGACACCACATATGTCACAAGTATAGAACCACTTCTTTGGATATACTTTCTCTTCACATACATCACACCAGTATTCACCATTTACAATGTTGTCACCAAAAACTAGGTAAAGAGGATGATCGTCGCACCTAAGTTTCATAACCTTTTTTGGTAAAAGAGCACATCTGAAGTCCAAGTAATATTCAGACTTGTCGCAACGGAACCCCTCAACATAATACTCATCACATGCGCTACACTTCTCGGGATTTTTGTTCTTTATGTAATATAAAGGATCTGGATGACTTCCATGGATCAATGGCTGTGAAATTGAACCACATCGGACATCTAGAGTGATATATCCAGACTTGTACTTGAAACCAGTGAAACTTTGATCACAAAGATAACAAATAGAAGATTCCCCGGGAGAATCAGCATTGGTTGTGTGAAGACTAAACAATTGGTTGTGGCATACATGTCGCTTCTTTCGGAGAGAATTAGCACATGATTCATGAAGAAAAAACTCACATGGTTCACAGCTGTAGAATGGATCATAATACACCGGATAGGTACATGCTTCACAACATATGCTTTCGTCACGACCCATACCATCCTTGATGAGCATCAAGTTATGAGGATGGCTAAAATATTTAATTGTGTTATCATCAATTACCTCAAATGGCTCAATTCCTTCGTTGTCTTCAGGTATACCTTCAAGCTCTATTTTGTCCCACACATCATCTCTCGTTGCGCATCTTGAATGAACGACATAATGAGGACATTTTGAACAAGAATAAGCCCCATAAACCTCATCCACCTTTCGGCGACAAACTCCACAAGTCCAATCCCCAGGTCCGATATAACTAGTGTAAGTAACTCGATGATCGTGATAGTTGATATTTATGGTGCGCGGTAAATGAATGCACTCTCGATGTATCATGAAATTGCACTGAAGACAAAAGTAAGGACTCCGATCACCTTGCGTTCCACAAGCACTGCAAGTGAAGACAATATGTCTTGGAACAAGGTGAAGTGTATGTCCATGGGTTGTCTTTCTCATGACATCCACTGGTGGTGGATTTCTTGCACAACTTGAGCATATGCTGAAATTACAAACACCGCAATGTTGGAGATCTCGTCTCAACGCTTTTGCACAGAGAAGGCATTGTCCATCTTTGAAACTAGAAGGTATGTCTGTGATGACAAACTTGAGTGGATGATTGGGATGAGAAGCATGCCATATCTCGGGAAAGAGGTTGACACATTCTCTATGAAAGAACAAATCGCATCGAACACATACGTATACAGGTAAACAACGTAAATGCGGCATGCCACATGCTTTGCAGTACCGATTCATATTGGCCGAAACTTCCTTTGCGAGTACAAGTGGATGGTCATGCGCCTTGGAATGTACAATAACAGGCAATGGAGATCGTCTCCTCACGCAAGCCAAATCCACTGTGAAGTTACAAGTTGAACAACTGTAACCCACTTTTCGAGTGCATCCACACATTCTACAAGAGACTTTATTATCTATGATGAGCTTGAGAAGATGGTTGTGAGCCTTGGTGGTTGATCTCTGGTAAGGATTCAGCACAGTCTTTGTGAAACATAGCTCCACACCCCGGTTCATTGCAGGCATAGCCACCGTAAATGTAACCAAAAACTTCACAGCCTGAACATCTTTCATTGTTAAATCGATCTGAGAAGAGCAAAGGATGATTATGAACAGGTAGCTTTATTGTTCCCATGTTGTTGATATGCGAGTTTATGTGGTGATTTCAAAATGATTTGCAAGGCTGTGATATACTTCTCATAGATCCATAGACTATGAGACTTTTGCAACAATATTAAAAATCTGTTTAAATGTTTTAAAATACATATGGAACCGAACCCACGATTATCCTTTTGCAAAGTCATCGACCTTGGAGGACGTCAATCATGACATAAAAAAATTAATGCCAACTAATAATTATAGGTGCACGTACTTTAACATGACTTTTTCGTGAAGGTAAAAATATTATTCACAATCCGAGATCTATTACAAATTACAATATATTAAATTAATTTTTAGATTTTTTTTTTAAGTTTGAATTCTCAGGATATAGTTTTGAGAGAGTAAAGTTTAGTATTTAATGTTTAGAGTTTAAAATTTAGTTATTTTATATATTAAAAAAGGTATTATAAAAAATGGACAACAAAATAACATATTTAAAAAAAAGTTAATTATTTTTTGGTAATTTATGAATTTGTATAATTATATTTTATCAATGAATTAATAATAATTAATATATAAAATTGCAACTTGATTTAGTTCATCTCTCGAGATTGACAGTCTATCTTTTTTTCTCATTTTTTTCTCTCTCATGCGACGTTATAGACGATTCATAAGAAAACCTAGATCTACTTTGTTTTTTTCCGTTTGAATCCGGCGGTTGGTGTGCCCAAGATGCCACCGCCAGATTCCGAGTCTCTTTTATAGCTTTCCTTTCCTTTGCGGCTTAGTGAGCACAGTTTTCGATCGAGCTTTGGAGTGTTGGGTTTTGGTTAGGGTCTCTTAGATCTAAGAACGGTGGTTTGTTCTTAACGGCCAAGGAGTTGGTGCTGAAGCGTCGCTGTGCTTAAGTGTTAACGAGAAGGTTCCGTAGGGCTTTGTCATGGCATGGGTTCTGGATTCCTTTCTCATCGGCTTGGTTCTTTTTGGGTTGAGCGGATCTGCAGCATGGTTGTCTCCTGTCTCTTTGCTCGGTTGGGTTTTCCTAACTTGTGTGGCTTTTACTCTCCATGGTAAGTTTTGTCTCTTCTGTTGGTGGTAGGAAAATCGGTATTTTCATACCCTTCGATTCATACACCAAGTTTAACAATATGCGAATATATACACCATCTTAATTAAAATTCAAAATCACAGTATCATATTGTAAAACTGTGTTTTTACATACACAAGTCGTGACGGGGTTAAGACACCATTAACGGTTGCTTACGTGGAAGCCACGTAAGAAACGACATCGTTTTGAGAAACAAAAGAAACAGCTTCTTTTGGACAAAACGACGTCGTTTCTAACAGTTTAAACTTTTCTTCTTCCTCATGGCAGTTTCATGAGCTGTCTCTTGCATTCTAATTAACTTAGCGTAGATTCCGTTTTCTCCCTTAGAGACAACATCTGAAGTTCGAAACTCTGTATCAAAGAACTGAATGTCTTGATTCAAAGCTGCTTCTAAATACTTAATCCTCATCTTCGTTGTTTGTCTCTCTCCACTCCACATCCAACACGAAATCTCTGTTTAACAACACCAAACTCAAAATCGAATCGGATCAAGAAAACAGTATAAAAAGCTTAAATATCTTTATTCTAACCTGCCCATGAAGAAGCCCAGATTGCAGCACCAACCACTAAAAAGTAAACTGCAAAAAAAGTTTCAGTTTAATGTTTTTTTTTCAGATATTTGAACAAAAAAATTTGACGATGTCATTAGCATTAAAACCAAAGGAATTAACAAGATCGGCGAAGAAACGAAGAAACAGAGGTAAAGAGCAGCCATGGACGAAAGCACCAACAGAGCCATAGAATCAATTGAGCTATGAATGTAGAGAAACGAAGAAATCCCCAACTCGATCATTGAACAAAGAAGTCACGAAGGAACAAAAAATAAAAGAGAAAGAAGAAAAGTTAAAATCGTTAGAAACGACGTCGTTTTGAACAAAATAAGCTGTTTCTTTTGTTTCTCAAAACGACGTCATTTCTTACGTGGCTTCCACGTAAGCAACCGTTAACGATCTCTTAACACCGTCACGGCTTGTGTATGTAAAAACACAGTTTTATAATATGGTGCTGTGATTTTGAATTTTAATTAAGATGGTGTATAGATTCGCACAAGTTAAACTTGGTGTATGAATCAAACATACCCCCTTAGCTGGGGTATGAATGTACCGATTTTCCGTTGGTGGTAGGAGTGGCTGAATTATGGTCCTCGATTGGGGAGTTTTGTGGTTTGGTTAGAGTCTCGATCTTGGGTTTGTGGTTACGGTTGGAGCGGCCAATTATGTTGGGTTTAGAGGTTGCAAGTTGATGTTAATAATTCCGGACCTAGTAGTTCCACGATATGACTCAAAGAATAAAATATATTTTTGACCCTTCCTTTCCTTTGGTTCCGTTCATGTGCTTCTCATCGATTTGTTGCCGTTTGTGTTTGTTTGGCTGTGATTGCGTGTCCGCCCAGACTTTGTCTTGCCTCTCACCCTTGGTCCATTCTTCCAGCCGTTGATTCCCATAAGGCTTGTTCCCTTTCTAAGCTTAGGCTTCGTTTTGTTAGAAGATGTGCTAGTCTTCATGGTTTGCAGTTGGCTCTTCTCATGGTTTGTTCGCTGTTGGTGATAGCTTTCTCGCTCTATCATTGTGCTTGTTTGAGCTCAGTTTTAGCGAGAGGTTTGGCTTCGCTCCTTGTCTTGGCTTTGCAGATTTGTTTAGATCTGATTACCTTTTTGTAAGGCTTCTACACATATGGTTTTGGACGCGGTGTCGTCATCGTCGGATTTAGAAGAGTTTTGGGTCCTTGCTTGCCGGGTTATGAAGTCTTTGGTTCTGGTTCTGAGAGATTGTCTCTCATGTGGATAGGAGCAGGTTGAAGTTAGCTTCGGATTGGCCATGGGCATCCTTAGTTTTTCTCACTTACATGTGGTTCAAGAGAAGAACTTGTCTTGCTTCCTTTGATTAGTATTTATTTAAGGATTTAGCCTTGTTGTTTATGTCCTTAGTTTAAGGGTTCGCCTTCTTCTAGGATCTAAATTCTTTGTTTGATAGTTTTTACTATTGGTTTCTCCTTTTGCTTCCAAGAACTTCTCTTTTGTTTGTCGGTTTAGTTTCCCTCTTTTGGGCTTTAAACTCCGGGGATATATTTGTTTTCCGCCGGCTTATATTTGTATTCCACCTTGTATCATTCCAAGCTTTATCAATAACATCAGTTGATAAAAAAAAAAAGATTTAGATCATCTCTAACTCATCTCCATATTCATCTCAAAAATAGAATTTAGACCATTCCTATTATACACTACAATATAAAGATCTTAGTTTTTTAAACTCTAAATGGAGTACTATGGTATGGAGAAAACTCCATCTTTAAAATGAAGTTACTTTATTTTGAAGAAAATAATAAAAAATAGGTTGGAGAGAAAGAACTAATAAATGACTTATTTAACCACCAGAAAAGAAAAGATGAAAAAAAGACTAGGGAGTAAGTAGTTAAGTTAATAATTGTTAATATATAAAATAGCAACTTGATTTAGAAAAATGAATTGACTTTGATAAAAATATATATATATATGTATATATATATATATATATATATATTTAATGTAACCACCAGGAAACTAAAATAAAAAAAGACTAGGGAGTCAGTATTTAATTAAATGATTCACAGTGAAGACAAATAATGCAATGAATGATTCACAGTATATCATAGTTGTTAGCATGTTCGTCGTTGACTTCTTCTTTTATTTTCTGTTAAAATTGCCTATCTTTGGAAACCATTCAGTCAGAGTATGAGTCCGCTTCACAGTGGAATAATACCTTATTTGTCTAGGTTGCAGTCTCCACAATGCTCGATTATCTTAGCAACGTTCGTATGTCCAAAAGTAAAATACAAGATTAAGCATGTCACGGCGGACCCAAGAAATTATTTAAGTGTGAGTGCATAATACTAGAAAAGGAGAATTGAAATTATTTAAGTGTAAGGGTGCATATCAAACTTTTTTTTTTTTGCTAAATACGTAAATATTATTAATATGAAATTAGAGGTTTTACAAAAATTAGAAAACCTATCTCAGAGCAGCCCAGGCAAAAAAAATAAAACAAGGCTATGATAGATTGGTGAAATAGGAAAGAGTTAACGGATCTAGAGGAGAAGAAGCTTTTGCCAACGCTTTCTTTGACTTCTTGAGGCGATAATGTTGCGAAGTTCAGAATCGACCACAAAATTATTCTTTTATGAAATTACATGGATATATTCAATATATTCTTAAGCAAATAATTAACAAAATTTTTATAATTAAAAAAAAATAAGCAATTAAATGCATCGACTAATCACTAGAGTAGAAGTTGCAAAAAAAGTTAGCGATTAAAATTTTTGTTCATTGATCGCTGCTATTGGTCGCTAGCTTTCAGATATACACAAATTGAGCCCCTAGCTAGTTTTATAATTACACTTTAAAAATAAACTCTTATTCACTTTTGAAACTCTATATTGAAATACTATTTCTATATAATCAGGTGTGGTTTCTTGTATTGAATGATTCTTTATTACTTAAGTCTTTCTTAATCAATTAAGTTGCAGATCTTGGCTAAATCTAGTCTTTTTATTTTTCATTTTTTCAACAAATTTTTCAATTATTAGAATAGTTCAAATGAGCCGGTATAAACGAATATTATTTATATATTCCAAAAAGTAAATGAGCATTTTCAAAAATACTTTCTTTTTTATGTTCTTTTTTGAAAATACCACTACATGTTTATTTTCAAAAATACTATTTTTATGAATAAAACGACCAAATTACTCTTTCTTTGAGTAACAACAAGAATGTCCAGTCGTCAAAATTGACAAAAATTTCCGCAAAAAAAAAATGAAAAATATTTCCGCCAGAAAAAATGAAATAATTTTCCGTTAAAATTTAAATATTTCCTGCCAAAATTTTAATATTTCCCAGCAAAATTGCTGAAAATTATACCTTATAAGATAGGGTTTACAAGATTTTTACAAGGTTTTTATAAAAAAATTATAAGGTTTTTAATAAATTTTCACTTATAAAAACAGTATAAATACCTTGTAAAACCTTATAAATCCTTTTAAAATTTGTTAAAACCTTTTAAAAACCTTATAAAAGTCTTATAATATTTTTTTGGCAGGAAAATTGTTTTTGTGGGAAATTTTTTTGGGGGGAATTATTTTTGTCATAAAAAAATTTTGGCGAAAATTTTTTGTTTTTCATTTTGTTGACTAAAATATTATTCAAGTAGGGATAAAATGTTCATTAAAACATAAAGAGGGTAAAAATGAAAATGGTCAAAAAGAGGGGTATTTTTGAAAAGGAAAATCACAAAAAATACATTTCTAACAAATTCTCTAAAATAAAATACAGTTATATATGAACAAACTAATATTCTAAGACTTTCACCAAAAAAGAAACTAATATTCTAAGACAATCATTTTGTGTGATGATGATCTAATCTCTTTCTAATACTCTGATTTATGTCTTTCATCCAACATTTTCATAGTCTGTCAATTAATTAATACAATAAAACTTTAATCAACTAATGTTTGATAAATTATTAACTACCATAAATGTTAAATCTAAAGGTTATGAACTGAGGTAGAGTAAAAGTTGACAAAATTTAACAAGATAATAATAATAATATTTTTTAAAACATCTATATATACTTGACTCTAATAATAACCGGGATAAACAAAATGAAATAGAGAGTAATCATATTAGACACGTTATAATCGGATTAATCAGGGAGTAATCAGATACCTGATTTTTAAAAAAAAATATTAGTTATTAATCGAGGTGGATATGATGAGCTAGTGATTTTACGGTGTAATCGGTACCAGACGGAGTTTTTTAAAAACAGGAGTTAATCTCAATGGTGTAGTATTCTACAGCCTGGCCTGCTTTCTCCATTTTACTAGATAAGTTTCGTTTCTTCTGTTGGATAAGCTTCTAGAAAGTTCTAGAATAGATATCCTAAAAGGAAATAGGAATCTAGTTAGGATAATGCAGAGTTGTAATCCTAAACTAAAAAAGAAATAGAATGTTTTAGAAAAGGAAGTCTAGAACCTTATAAATAGAGATCATATGAAGGATGTATAGGAAAAATAGAGTTGTGTATAGTTTTGAGAAGATTTTCTAAACATTAATAAAGGAAGGATTCTTTATTCAAGCTTAAGGTTTTGTGATTTGATTATTTATTTGGTATCAGAGCAAATCCTGGAGTACAAAGAGCTCATACGAACCATGGCTGAGACGAAACCATTGGACAAGACGACATCAACCTTCACAATTCAATGTGCGATGTTGAATTCAACCAATTACATCGTCTGGACATTGAAGATGAAGGCGACATTGAAAGTTCACAAAGCTTGGATTGCAATTGATCCTGGAATGGATATTGAGGAGAAGAACGACGTTGCAACAGCTTTGCTATATCGATCTATACAAGAGAATATGACTCTGCAAATTGGTGAACAAGATTCAACTCAGGATATTTGGGAAGCAATAAAATCAATAAATCAAGGCGTAGAACGCGTCAAAGAAGATCGCCTCCAAACTCTAATTTCTGAATTTGAGTGCTTAAGGATGAAAGATTCAGATACTATTGACACCTTCTCAGGTAAGTTATCAAAGATAGTCTCGAGATCAGCCTCTCTAGTTCAACCTCTTGATGCACCAAAGTTGGTGAAGAAGTTTCTAAATAGCCTACCCGCTAACAAATACATACACCTCATTGCTTTTCTTGAACAAGTCTTGGATCTAAACAAAACTAGTTTTGAAGACATCATTGGGAGATTTAAAGCTTTCGAGGCTCGTATAAACGGGCAAGCAGCACAAGAAACTCAACAAAACCTCTTGTTCTCAAATACGGATGGAGACAGCGGTAGAGGTAGAGGACGCGGCAGAGGCAGAGGACGCGGTTGAGGTAACAGAGGCAGAGGACTAGGAAGAGGAAATTCGCAAGATAGAGAGAAGGTAATTCAAGAGAAGTACGAGACAAACAAAAGAGAAGAATAAATCTGGTATTTGGATAATGGTGCAAGCAACCATATGATAGGAGAGAAAGGATACTTTGTTGAGTTAAACGAGAACATCAAAGGAACGGTAAAATTTGGTGATGGATCTTGTGCCAACATTGGAGGAAAAGGATCAATCCTCTTTGAATGAAAAAACGGAGAATAGAGACTTCTAACAGACATCTACTACATTCCAATGTTAAAAAGTAATATTCTAAGCTGAGGACAAGCTACAAAATACGGCTGCGATGTGAAAATGAGGGCTGATTATCTCACTTTACACGATCCAAATGGATACTTGTTGGTCAAAGTAACTCGTGCTCTCAATAGATTGTACAAGATCAGCTTAAAGATAGGCAAACCAACATGTTTACACTCAAGAATAGAAGAAGATTCATGGAGGTGGCATGCAAGACTTGGTCATATCAGTTTCACAACGATGAACTCTATGTCCTCACAAGAGATGGTTCGAGGCCTGCCTAAAAACACAAGTAAGAAAGTGTTGTGTGAATCATGTACGAAAACAGACGAGACATGTGTTTTCGAATTCAACACAATATAGGTCTACACGAGCATTGGAGTTGTTACGCGCCGATCTTTGTGGACCTATCTCACCAGCCACGCTTGCTAGAAACCAGTATATCTTTGTAATAGTGGATGATTACACCAAATACATGTGGACAATCTTCCTCAAAGAGAAGAGTGAAACCTTTGAGAAGTTTCAATCGTTTAAAGCTCTTGTCGAGAAGGAATGCAACAAAAATTGTAACTCTACTCACAGACAGAGGTGGAGAATTTACATCAAGAGACTTTCAAGAATTCTGTAATGCAAACGGAATCAAAAGGCATCTTACAGCACCTTACACTCCCCAACAAAACGGAGTAGTTGAGAGGAGAAACCAGACATTGATGGAGATGACTCGGAGCATTCTTAATGCAATGTATGTTCCAAATTATATATGGGGAGAAGCTGTAAGACATTCAACATATTTGATCAATAGAGTTCCCACTCGAGCTCTAAAGAATCAAACACCATATGAATGCTTGAGAGAAAGAAAGCCAAGTATCGAGCATCTTAAAATTTTTGGTTGCATCGCTCATGCAAAGGTAGAGGGAGAGCATTTGAAAAAGCTAGATAGTCGATCACAAACACTTGTCCACCTTGGTATAGAACAACAAACTAAGGCATATCGACTTTACAATCCAACAACGAGAAGAGGTAGTAAGTCGTGATGTGGTTTTCAATGAGAAGGAATCTTGAACTTGGAGGGGAGTAGACAACAAAGGAGATCAACCAGGGATGTGTCAAATGACATGGGGAGCAACTATAGACAGTGGACAAGGACCATTCACTGACAATAGTTCTCAACCCACAGATGATCAAGAAAACGCAAAGGGAGAGGAAGTGCAGGATCATGAAAACATCGAAGCAGAGCCAGCTCCGGTCAGAAGATCCAGTCAACAATACAATCCCCCTAGTTATCTTTCCGACTATGTTCTTCTAGCTAATCTAGAATACGAAATACTTCTCTTGTCGCTAAATGATGAACCTAAAAACTATCAAGAAGCAAAAGAATCAGTCGAGTGGACAAAAGCCTGTCAAGAGGAGATATATTCGATTAACAAAAACAATACGTGGGATCTAGGTGAGAAACCACTTGGTGTAAAAGTGATTGGCCTTAAGTGGGGTTTTAAGATCAAAATGAATGCTGATGGAACAATTAACAAATTCAAGGCTAGACCCGTTGCTAAAGGGTATGCACAAAGATAAGGAACTGATTTTAACGAGGTATTCACACCGGTTGCAAGGCAAGAAACAATTAGAATGTTGATTGGATTAGCAGCTTCACATGGATGGTAAATTCATCATCTCGACGTTAAGACTGCTTTTCTACATGGTAAACTAACTGAGGATGTTTATGTTTCACAACCTAAAGGATTTGAAAAGAAGGGAGAAGAATACAAGGTTTTCAAACTCAAGAAAGCTCTTTATGGTCAACGTCAAGCCCCTCGCACATGGAACACAAAACTCAATCAAATTCTTAAGAACATGATGTTTAAGAAGTGTCAGAAAGAACGTTATGTGTATCACAAGGAAGAAAGAACTAAGATTTTGATCGTGGCTGTATATGTTGATGATCTTTTTGTAATCGGAAGTACACTGGAGATCATCAAGGAGTTTAAGGTCGGTATGTCAACAAAGTTCGAGATGACAGACCTTGGCAAGCTTATTTATTATCTCGGTATTGAAGTTAGTCAAAGAATCAACGGAATAGAATTCAAGCAAGAAGTCTATGCTCGTCGAATTTTTAAGGAAGCTGGTTTAGACTCTTGTAACTTGACGCTAATACCAATGGAATTGGGGTTGCAATTGTCAAAAGGACTGAATGAACCAGAGATTGACCCTACCACGTATCGAATAAGGATTGGATGCTTGAGATATCTTTTACATACTCGACCGGACCTTTCTTCCTTAGTAGGGATTTTGAGCAGGTACATGCATGATCCGAGAAAATCACATGGCATTGTATTGAAACAAATCCTAAGGTATTTGAAAGGAACAATGACTATGGAGTCTCATACAAGAAAGGAGCACTAGAAATTTTTGGCTATAGTGATAGTAGCCACAACACGGATCCGGATGATGGTAGAAGCACCACAAGTCATATGTTTTATCTCGAAGGAGCTCCCATTACTTGGTGTTTGCAAAAACAAGAATAGTGGTTTTGTCCTCATGTGAAGAAGAGTTCATTGCAGCTACGGAAGCGGCTAAGCAAGCTATATGGATTCAAGATTTGCTAAATGAGATCACCGGGAAAAAGTATGAGAAGACTATGATCCGCATTGACAACAAGTCGGCCATTGAACTTCCCGGTTTTTCACAAAAGGAGGAAACACATACACAAATGTTTCCATCTCATTCGTGAGTGTGTGGAGAATGGACTACTTGAAGTGGAGCATGTACCTGGAGAAGAGCAGCGTGCAGACATTCTTACCAAAGCCTTGGCAAAAATCAAGTTTAATGAAATGAGAGAATTGATCAGAGTTCAAGATCTCATGAAGAACAACTTGAAGCTTAAGGGTTTAAATGTTGGATAAGCTTCTAGAAAATTCTAGAATAGATATCTTAAAAAGAAATAGGAATCTAGTTAGGAAAAGGAAGAGTTGTAATCCTAAACTAAAAAGGAAGTAGAATGTTTAAGAAAAGGAAGTCTAGAACCTTATAAATAGAGATCATAGTAAGGATGTATGATCACAAGGAAAAACAGAGCTTGTGTTTATGATAATAGGATTTTTACCTAGGGTATCAATTCCCTATGCAGTTGTAGTACAAAGGGTTATCAATCCAAATGGTTGTTATGCTAGCAGATAAAATATGATCATAACAAATAAGTCAAGCCAAGCAATAGTTTGATCTAACAATCCTAAAATAATTAAAAAAAATATATAATCAAGAACCACACGACCTAAGTACTCGATGCGAGCATTCGAGTACAGGATCGGGTGGAGTGATCGAGTAAAGAAGAAGAGTAGGAACAGCTCGAAGGCGTACACGAAGCTGGTGATCAAGTACCAGTTCGGGTATAGGGTCGAGTTATGAATAAAAACGTAAACAATCAAGATGCGAAAGTTCCTAAGGATGGGGTAATCGACTCCTAAGTGTTCCTGACCAGCATGGATGTCCTACATGCCTCAAGCAAATATTCCCTAGATAATGAATCTCTAAAACCTTGTTAAAACACTCTCGTGATGAAAACAATCAACCTTGATCACTCCCCTACCCAACTCTCGTTGGAGAAACATGACCAAGCAGGCAATATAAACCGATTCATTATTGTCAATAAACGCCTTACACATCTAATCTCTTAGGCTAACTGAGTAAATCTCTAGCATTGATTGATTCAAGCAATTCAACAACATCTCTCGATGGCAAAACACTCTAGATCTACTCTCAACCTCTCGGTCTGAAAATAACATTAAGAACACCAATCTAGAAAGGAATTTATATAACATAAACAATCAAGCTAAGACATCCTAACCGATCAAGAACACATATTTGTCTATCCCATCCCTAGAAACTTTGTTTCACTACTCAGATCTCATTGCAGAAAGCATAAAAAAACATATAAACAAAAATTGCATTGTATTGAAAATATAAATAGAGTAGAAGAGTACAAAATCGAAATCTAGAAGAATAGCAAAAAGAAAATGAAAATAAATCCTAACAAAGTGGAAAAAGAGTTTGGATCGCTCATTTTCTCTCCCATAAGCTCTCGCTCTCTCTTCCGAGGGTGTGCGGCGTGCTAAGGCGATAGGAAGAAGAGGGGGATTTATATATGGAAACCCTTTAAACCTAGCTGCCCAGTCCTGCCCGAGGGTTTGCTCGAGGCGGTGCTTGAAGATGTGGTCGGGTTACTCCTCGGATAGGTCTTCGGGTTGTACTTCTTGCACTTTGATCCTCTTCGATCGGGTTGAGGTTCAGATTGTTCTTCCTGCTCCATAGCTCCTTCGGGTATATGCTCGGATTTGACCTTGTTTCTCCCCATTTTAGGCTCTAAAGCACCTGTTTTCATCCAAAATGTGCAAATGCAAGAATGCAACACCCTAAATGGCCTAAATGTGGATTCCTACAGTTAATGACCTAAAAACGCTAAGGTTAGGGGTATATCTAATGCAAAATATGGACAAAAAAAGATGCCTAAAACATGTAAATTAGAGAGTTAACAGACCCCCAAACTTAAATCTTGCTAGTCCTCTAGCAAGGAAGTAGGAGGAAGAGGTTAAAAATGGGACTCATAACCTTTTGAGCTAAGCGAAGGATTCAAACCATAGTCTTTAAAGATAGTTTAACGGTGCTAAGATCAATCATCATACTTACAAATATTTTTCTATGCTTATCACCATGCATCGATCTAGTTCATCCTCCAACTATTAGTAAAGACTGCAATTCCAAAGAACATCTCTTTCACATTCATTAAAGTGTTTGGCGAATTCTTGCAAATGGAAAGTGAATTAAGCTCATTCGGTTTCAAGGATAAGGCTTTTTGGTGGGGTGGTTTCAAACAATATCTTTGGGTGGTTTTCTCTCAAAAGATGGAACGCTAGACAGTTGTGAAAACTATCTAAGATTGAGAACAATTAGGGCCTACAAAGCTTAACTCTTGATAATCTACCCTTTTCTCATTCACTTTTCTTTTTTTTTTCTTATCAAACCCCCTATAATAGAACTACCCACATCCTTGATTTTAACCCTTTTTTTTTATAATCCCTAAGGTCTAATCTTTAAACATCTAACTCTTCTTCTTCTTTTTTTTTTTTTTATTTCTTTGCTAAACTCCTAATAATATTCCTATATTTTTTTTTTCTTTTTCTAGGAGACTATAGCAAGATCTTTTTTTTTTTTTTACTTAGAGACTTAGAGCTTAAATAAACCGAACCTTAGGGACCTTCTTCTTTAATTTCCTTTTTATTCCTCAACCCAACCCCAAATAATCATGCTAACCACCTATCTTTCAAAACCGATTCTATTAGCTAGTCCAAATGATTCTAAACTTAGCTAAAACAAGAGCCAGTTCTTTGTCGTTCTCAATACTCTCAAGGTTTCACAACCTATAGCACAATGAAAAGGCCTCACTCAACAATTCACAACAAGCTTTGAAAGAAAGGCTTGGGTTCAAGGGTATGGAAAAACAAATCGGGTTAAACGAAAAGATTGGCAAAAATGGAATGTTAACCCGAGTTTAGAGTTACCATGAGCAAGTATTCAAATTCCATAAGCAAGATAATTTAAATTCAGGTTAAGTCCAATAATATAGAGATGAGGCAATGTTCAAGCAAGTTTCACACAAGTGGAGGAAGCTTTCAAAAAACACAAGGTTTTAAACAAAGATTTTTCATTTTTTCCAAAGATTGATCTAGCAACAATGAACTGAGGGTTATAGCTTCAATCCTAAGGTTTGGCTTTAAACAAGGTGGTTTTAATCATTGTCCCCTAAAATGCATATGCAACAGTCCTATATGAAGCAATCTAGACTCAATCCTAATATAGAAATGCAACTAAATGAACATTCTTTTATTTTTTTAATTATTTTTTAAAAATTTTCAAATTTTTTTTTTTTTGGATTTTTTTATGCAAATAGATGCAGACTCAAATCAATAAAACTAGCATGCAAAAATTTGAAATAAGAAAATTAATAAAATAAAACACAATGTTATATACATTCTCAGATCCTCCCTCAAACTTAAATTACACAGTCCCTTGTGTAAATAAAAGTCTGAAAAAGCAATCTGAGAATCACATAAAAAGAAACAAAATAAAATGCAATGGTATAAACAATGGTTTGGATGAAAGTGGTACCTCATGGGTTGGTGAAGAAGGAGGTTGTGGAAGCCTCCATGCCTGCCAACATGTACCCAGGATCGTCACCGGCTTCAGCAGGTGCCAGAATTCGCTCATCAGAAAGCTCGGTTATGCGCACGGACGACCTGCTCGGACCAGCATCCGAGGGGTTGATTGGGTAAGACATCGCGTAGGTCATCGAGTATGGCATCGGGTATTACGAAGGGTATGGTGGGAGAGGTCCGGAATAGTCACCCGTGTAGCTGCTCGCAGGGTGCATCGAGTACGGCATCGGATATGGCATATGATATGTCGGAAGGAAAGGACCCGAGTGGTCACTCGAATGTGTGCTCGATGGTGGCATCGTGTAAGGCATCGTGTACCTCGTCGGGTTAGGCGTCGGATAGGCAACCAAATGGCTTCTCTGTGACCTATCGGGTCCGGTTACACCTTCCTCAGCGTGGGGCTCATAAGAGGATGTTCTATGGGGTTCTGGAGGTGCTAATCCTCGGATTCCTCCTAATGGTCCGTTCCTCCCCATCCATGTGGGTGCATAAGCCGAACTGGGAGCTGAGGCACAGCTTGCCTTGTCTTGCAGCTCCCTGATCTGTCCTTCCATCACCTTCACTGTGCCAGTAAGGTCCTTCACTTTCCTAGCCAGGAACTTGTTCATCCTCTTCAACCATCCGATCCTCTTGTGAGCTTCCCTCACTCCAACTGGTTGCTTTTGAGAGCAAACATAGTCCTCCAAGTTTTCTCCCTGTCCTTGCTCAGTCGACTCTCTCTCTTCAGCTGCGGATTCCTCCTCAGGGTTGTACAACTCTTCTAATGGTGGCACAAATTCTATGGTCTCTCCTAGCCAGATTTTGGTGCACACGACGTTGGGCAGGATCATCTAAGTAGCTCCGACTGCTGGATGAACAAACCTGAAAAGCCACATATCATTTGGCTTCTCATAAGCCAAGAATCTCGCGAATGTGAGGTAGTCGATGTCTAGCCATCTCGGCTCATGTACTACCCCCTTTAGGGGCACATTGCAAGCGACCAAAATTGGTGTGACCAAACCTCCTATTGATATCTCTCCAGCTCCCTCTCGCCTCTCGGTTTTCATTGTCCAGGATTTCAGATAAAGGAACTGATCGAGCAACACAAAGATCATGCTAGTGTCCGCAACATCCCCTACTAGCAGTCTACCATCCCTAGCATTATCCAATATTCCACACAAGGCTATGTCTAGCAGTTGGAGCTCATGATCATTCACATTTCAAGTCTCCTTCCTAGCGAATAAGGTGCAAGCTAGAGATTTGTGAAAGTACCTCAAAATTGGACTCCTTATTTGAGCGGATTTGGAGCTTGTAGACTTGTAGGGAAGCTTATCTCCTATTGTCAGCCATAGGGATTTCATTTCTTCCTTGTTTACTTCCATGTTTTCTCCACTCTCAGCCTTGAATCCATACAGCTCCTCCATCTCCTTGTAGGTGAGTCGGTATTCCTTGTTGCGCAAGGAGAAGGTGATGATCCCGATCCCGCCATCGGGTAGTAGGGTCGGGTGGTCTTCAAAGTAGTGTAACCACAGCGTGGAAAGGAAGTGAACCGTCTCCTCCTCATAAGCTTCGAGGTTGGTTCGCATCATCTGGCCCAGGTGGCACATGTCGAAGAGAAACTCGACTTCTCTTGCGATTCCCAACTGCTTCATCGTTTCGCGGTGGGGGTAGCCGGACCAACAAAACTCATCTTGCGGAGGACCTTGAATAGCTTGGCCGGAGTCTCCACTTCTCTTTGTTTCAGCCTCCTTGATGCTAAATGTGTGTGTTCCCTCTGCTCCTCTTCATTATCACGGCTCTCATCCTCGGTACCTTGATCTTCTTCTTCTGCCGCTCTCTCAGCTACCTTCCCAGCCTTTTCAGAGGCTGGTCTCTTCCCCCTCGCAATCGCAACTCTGCTTCTCAACCTGGAGGTTTGGATCTCCTCCGGTTCTCCTCCATCTGCATCTGAATCGACCTCTATTGGGTCGGTGACAGTTCTCTCAACGAAGACAGGTCCCTACGTTGAGGAGATCGGCGGATTGCAACCGCTACTGGGCTAGGTGAGCGAACACGGGTATCTACCCGAACGGGTGCTCGAGCGTCTCCTAGGGTAGATGATCGTGTTGAACATTGGTTGGGGGATTGGAAACGTCCACTCAGCAATTGGGAATGCGAACCATTTCCTCCTCCCTGAGAATCGCGAGCATCCACACTGTCACCTCCGGTTCTAGTAGCGGCGGAGGTTGATCTTGTCCCCTTCTTTTGGTAAGTTTTCATCTTGGGAGCCATTGGTCAATCCTTGAAAAGAGAAGAAACTAAACTCGAGATCAATAGGGTTAGTTCCCAATAGATTAAAGACTCTCGATCCTTTGAGAGAAAAATAGAAAGTTAAAAGGCAAAAAGTTTTTAGGGTTGAGAGACTTATCGATTTTGTGATGCTGATAGAGAGGGGTCCAAGTCCCCTTAAATAGAAGAGGCAGCTTCTAGGGTTTCACCGAGAGTGGGTTAGGGTTTTGTGGATTTTCGGACTCCACTCGCCACCCGAGTAGGGACATGATCAGGCGCGTCGGGTACGGATTCGGGTAGAGACTCAGGTTCCCCAAAATTTCCTTTTAGATATATATATATATATATATGTAAATATGTAAAAATCGAAAATAAGACAAAATAATTAAATAAAATTAAAAGAAAATAAAAGGATACTTTTGGGACTTCCTCCCAAGTGAGCTTGTTTTAAGTCACTAAGCTTGACTCTTCATGCTCTTTAAGCATGGGTTTTAGGAGGGAGAGGTTTTGGAATCCTCTCCACTGTAGCTGGCTGATTTAATGGATTTTTTCTAGTTCTTGTCCAGGTTCCACAACAAATGTAGTACGGACTTCTTTGTGATGCTTGACTCTTCTTCGTTTTGTCTGGGTGAAAAAAGCTTGTCCATCAATGGTTGGCTTCTTAATTCCATTCTTGATACCAAATTCCATTTTGAAGTGCTCTCCATGCTCAATGCTGATCTTCCCTTTTTCACATCTATTACCGCTCCTACTGTTGCCAAGAATGGTCTTCCTAAGATCAATGGATCTTCTGGTTCCTTATCCATATCAAGGACCATGAAATCGGTAGGAACTTCCACTCTTCCAATCCTAAGAGGCAGGTTTCCAGAATACCAATGGGGTGTCTGACCGTTTTATCATCTCGAACCAAGTACAGGCTACTTGGTTTAAAACTGCTGAAACTCATCTTGTTGGCAACTGATAGTGGCATGATGCTGACTGAAGCTCCCAAATCGCACAAGAAGTTGTTGAAGTTCGTGTGGTGGCAAGAGCTTAGGTGGCGGGGCTTTTCGTTTGGACATACGCTCTGCAAGCGCCTCTAACTAGATGTCAAGAGCAGCTCTGAACATTTCCTCTAATTCCCTTTCCTCAGCTTGAGGCAGTTGAGGTTGATCTGTCATCTGAACATCTACCCGATGGATCATCCGATCACAATCATCGGGTATGTCATCTTTTTCAGCCTCGGGTGGTGCATCGGTTTGCGATTCTCGAACCAGTGCTCGATCATCAACTCGATCAGCCTCCTCGGGTGAAGGATCGGGTTCATACTCGGATATGTAGTACTGACACTCATTCATCCCATAGTAATCCATATCCTCCCCATCTTGAACATCGCTATCCTCAGTGAGGTAGTCCTCAAAATCATCATCAAGAAAGATGGCTTGGGCATTGGCATAGTCTTTTGGGTTTTGAACAGCTTTACCTGGAAGCTGGTTGATTTTTGGAGGTGGTTGTGTGCTGTGTTGGCCTTCAAGGTATCGCACCTTAGTGTTGAGAGAGTCATACTTGGCATTTAGGTCATTATACCCAGAATCGATCTTGTTGCTCATCTCCGCGAACCGTTTTGCATTGTCCATTGCAGCCGATGCTTGACTTTGTATCATCTGCTGAATTAAGCCACATAGGTTAGCTTCTTGAGATTGGTTCTGCGGGCCTTGTTGTTGTAGGAATCCAGGTGGTGCAATCGGTTGGTGGTAATTGCCAGAATATTGTGGCTTGGGAGCATAGCCTTGATTGTATTGGACAAAAGGCTTTTGCTGGCCTTGGTTCCCTTGGACTGTGGATGGGTAGACTTGGTCCTGAGGATTTGCAACATTGGGGTTATGGTATGACAGATTCGGGTTTGGTTTATAGTTGTTGTACCCTTTGTTGTAACCACCTCGGTTGTTGATGTAGTTCACATCCTCTAGTTGAGCACTCTCCCCATCTTGTTGCTGAAACGGGTCTTCCTCTGAGATTGCATGGACATGCTGCTGCTGGTTGAGGAGCTTATCCAACTTGTCATTGAGGGCTTTCATGTCTCTCTTGTACTTGGCATCATTCTCTCCAGTAGAGCGTATAGTGCGATCATACTCCTCACTGTAATGCCCATCAGATTGAGCCAAGTTCTCTACTAGATCCCAACCTTCATCGACATCCTTGTTGAGGAAGTTTCCATTACTAGCGGTGTCCAGCAACATCCGTATCTTAGGGACTACACCTCGGTACAGTGTACTTAGCAATGAAGCATTGCTGAAGCCATGATGAGGGCATCTATTTGTGTATCCCTTGAAACGTTCCTAAGCTTCACTGAACGTCTCATTGCTTTTCTGAACAAAGCTGGAAATGTCATTTCGCAGCCTTGCGGTTCTGGAATTGGAGATGAATTTGGCTAGAAACGTCTTTTTGCATGCTTTCCAAGTGGTGATGGACTCCTTGGGAAGTGATTTCTCCTAGATGTGTACTTTGTCTCCCAAAGAGAATAGGAAAAACCGGAGATTGAATCCATCTTCATTAACTCCATTTATCTTGGTTAGGCTACAGAGCCTATCAAACTCATCTAGATGATCCAATGGGTCCTCCATTGGCAGTCCGTGAAACTTGTTGCTCTGAATCATCTGGATGAGACTACTCTTGATCTCAAAGTTGTTGTTTTGAACAGTAGGTGGCACAATGCCATGTCTTTGAGTGTGAGTAGATGGAGCATCTCCTGCTCCTATGTTGGTCCTCTCTTGAGGAGCTTGTGGACCATTCTGATTATTCATGACCTCCTCAATTGTAGTTGGTTGTGGTTGTTGGACTTGTTGTTGACGTAGTAGCCTAGGTCTATCGATGTTGTCGATAAAAGGACTCAAGTGTTGGCTACCTTTGGATCGTGTTTGCATGCACAATCAGTTGACCGAGTGAGTACACGAGGGTCTACTCGATCCAGGTGATCGAATGACGGGTCGGGTGGGTTCTCGGTTTGTACCTGAAATGCAAAACAAACAAACACAAAAGTAAACAAGTCAGTAACGAACCTAAGTATATAATAGAACTTGATCTAGCAAGTGCTGAAATCTTAAACGTAGCAAATTAAATTCAACCAAATGGCAACGATGCCAAATTGATAATAGGATTTTTACCCAGGGTATCAATTCCCTATGCAGTTGTAGTACAAAGGGTTATCAATCCAAATGGTTGTTATGCTAGTAGATAAGATATGATCAGAACAGACAAGTCAAGCCAAGCAATAGTTGGGGTTTGATCTAACAATCCTAAAATAATTATAAGAAAATAAATAATCAAGAACCACACGACCTAAGTACTCGATGCGAGCATTTGAGTACAGGATCGGGTGGAGTGATCAGGTAAAGAAGAAGAGTAAGAACAGCTCGAAGGTGTACACGAAGCTGGTGATCGAGTACCAGTTCGGGTATAGGGTCGAGTTATGAATAAAAACGTAAACAATCAAGATACGAAAGTTCCTAAAGATGGGGTAATCGACTCCTAAGTGTTCCTGACCAGCATGGATGTCCTACATGCCTCAAGCAAATATTCCCTAGATAGTGAATCTCTAAAACCTTGTTAAAACACTCTCGTGATAGAAACAATCAACCTTGATCACTCCCCTACCCAACNATTGGAGATGAATTTGGCTAGAAACGTCTTTTTGCATGCTTTCCAAGTGGTGATGGACTCCTTGGGAAGTGATTTCTCCTAGATGTGTACTTTGTCTCCCAAAGAGAATAGGAAAAACCGGAGATTGAATCCATCTTCATTAACTCCATTTATCTTGGTTAGGCTACAGAGCCTATCAAACTCATCTAGATGATCCAATGGGTCCTCCATTGGCAGTCCGTGAAACTTGTTGCTCTGAATCATCTGGATGAGACTACTCTTGATCTCAAAGTTGTTGTTTTGAACAGTAGGTGGCACAATGCCATGTCTTTGAGTGTGAGTAGATGGAGCATCTCCTGCTCCTATGTTGGTCCTCTCTTGAGGAGCTTGTGGACCATTCTGATTATTCATGACCTCCTCAATTGTAGTTGGTTGTGGTTGTTGGACTTGTTGTTGACGTAGTAGCCTAGGTCTATCGATGTTGTCGATAAAAGGACTCAAGTGTTGGCTACCTTTGGATCGTGTTTGCATGCACAATCAGTTGACCGAGTGAGTACACGAGGGTCTACTCGATCCAGGTGATCGAATGACGGGTCGGGTGGGTTCTCGGTTTGTACCTGAAATGCAAAACAAACAAACACAAAAGTAAACAAGTCAGTAACGAACCTAAGTATATAATAGAACTTGATCTAGCAAGTGCTGAAATCTTAAACGTAGCAAATTAAATTCAACCAAATGGCAACGATGCCAAATTGATAATAGGATTTTTACCCAGGGTATCAATTCCCTATGCAGTTGTAGTACAAAGGGTTATCAATCCAAATGGTTGTTATGCTAGTAGATAAGATATGATCAGAACAGACAAGTCAAGCCAAGCAATAGTTGGGGTTTGATCTAACAATCCTAAAATAATTATAAGAAAATAAATAATCAAGAACCACACGACCTAAGTACTCGATGCGAGCATTTGAGTACAGGATCGGGTGGAGTGATCAGGTAAAGAAGAAGAGTAAGAACAGCTCGAAGGTGTACACGAAGCTGGTGATCGAGTACCAGTTCGGGTATAGGGTCGAGTTATGAATAAAAACGTAAACAATCAAGATACGAAAGTTCCTAAAGATGGGGTAATCGACTCCTAAGTGTTCCTGACCAGCATGGATGTCCTACATGCCTCAAGCAAATATTCCCTAGATAGTGAATCTCTAAAACCTTGTTAAAACACTCTCGTGATAGAAACAATCAACCTTGATCACTCCCCTACCCAACTCTCGTTGGAGAAACATGACCAAGCAGGCAATACAAACTGATTCATTATTGTCAATAAACTCTTATACATCTAATCTCTTAGGCTAAGTGAGTAAATCTCTAGTATTGATTGATTCAAGCATTATAACAACATCTCTCGATGGCAAAACACCCTAGATCTACTCTCAACCTCTCGGTCAGAAAATAGCATTAAGAACACCAATCTAGAAAGAAATTTATATAACATAAACAATCAAGTTAAGACATCCTAACCGATCAAGAACACATATTTGTCTATCCCATCCCTAGAAACTTTGTTTCACTACTCAGATCTCATTGCAGAAAGCATAAAAACACATATAAACGAAAATTGCATTGTATTGAAAATAGAAATAGAGTAGAAGAGTACAGAATCGAAATCTAGAAGAATAGCAAAAAGAAAATGAAAATAAATCCTAACAAAGTGGAAAAAGAGTTTGGATCGCTCAGTTTTTCTCCCAGAAGCTCTCGCTCTCTGTTCTGAGGGTCTGCGGCGTGCTAGGGCGAGAGGAAGAAGAGGGTGTTTTATATATGGAAACCCTTTAAACCTAGCTGCCCGAGGGTCTGCTCGAGGCGGTGCTCGAAGATGTGGTCGGGTTACTCCTCGGATAGGTTTTCGGGTTGTTTTTCCTGCCCTTGGATCCTCTTCGATCGGGTTGAGGTTCGGACTGTTCTTCCTGCTCCATAGCTCCTTCGGGTACATGCTCGGATTCAGTGCCGTGCCAATGATTCGAGAGGCTTGGGGCGAAATTTTGTAATGTAAAATTTTAGAAAACTTAACTAACAATATATCATCTAAAATTCGTGTTAAAATAAAATTTATAGAGTTTTTGAATCAAATACTAAGAATTATAAAAGATGATAACAAAAAGATTAATGATAATGATGATAAAGTTCAAATTTGTAGTTAAAAACAATTAAACATTGAAATTAACTGAATAAATCTATAAAAAAAAATATTTGTCAAATGTGGCCTAAAAAAATATGATCAAGGATGTGGCCTAGGGCTATTGCCCCATTTTTTATTAAGTAAGCACGGCACTGCTCGGATTTGACCTTGTTTCTCCCCATTTTAGGCTCTAAAGCATCTGTTTTCATCCAAAATATGCAAATGCAAGAATGCAACACCTTAAATGGTCTAAATGTGGATTCCTACAGTTAATGACCTAAAAACGCTAAAATTAGTAGTATATATAATGCAAAATATGGACAAAAATGGATGCCGAAAACATGTAAACTAGAGAGTTATCAGTTTAATTTTGAGAATATTTTCTAAACATTAATACGGAAAGGATTCTTATTCAAGCTTAAGGTTTTGTGCTTTTATTATTTATTCCTTCTTATTTTCCTGATTTCTTGCCTCTTAGTATTTCTCGTAGTTGTAATCTAAAGGCTTTTCAAAAGTCATAACAATTTCCATAGATTCATCCAAAATCATCTGATTTGTCTAGAAATCAAATCGCCAAAAAAAAGGAACAGAAAAATTGGACTATGTTGGGGAGTTTTAATTTGTTGCTGAACTGTATAATATTGAGTTTTTTTATGTGGAAGGTTCATTTGAAAAGAAAACAAATGGCGGGTTTGAAGGTTTTTAAAGCAATTTTTCGATTTGAATGGATTGAGGTTTTGAATCTGTTCATGAAAAACAAGAGTCTGCATTTTGTACAATCAATATCTCCAAATGCTATTAAGTGGTGTGAACAGAGATCTTCTTGTATTGAAAACAAAAAACCTCGTGGAAATGATTACAAACATAAAATGTTACAATGATACAAGTTGACGTGTATGTATGCATATTTGCTTTCCTCTCCTGTGAACCGGATTGCTCCGTCCACGCAAAGGTATCACCATAAAGTTAAAAAAAAAAAAATAGATCGGAGGAGGAGGCCATCTTTCCTCTTCTGCATCTACAGTGAAGCCTACCTCGAGGGAGGATCGAGTAGCGGAAAAAGAAAAGTGAGAATAATAAACATACGTACGTAGAAGGGATGACCAGAGCACCAAAACAAAGAACAATCTTTTTTAAGTATCAGTAGCTTCTGTAGTGGATGCTGGTTCAGCAGCTTCTTCGGTTTGTGACTGTGCCATTTCCTTCTGCTGTTCAGGGAGACGGCTGATGCGTTCAAGTAATTGTGCTGCTTTTCGTTTCCCTCTATCTGTCCCATTTTCAGCTAAATCTATCAATGGACCCATAAGGCCAAGTTTCTGTGCTTCGACAAGATGTTGTGGGTCTCCAGAACAGAGGTGGACTAGAACCGCAGCTGCGTTCTCTTTGTTTCTAGGCGTGCCAGTTCTAATGAACGCAACTAGACTCGGGACTGCATCAGAGGATCCTATGATTGCCTTCCCTTCGGGATGGCTAGAGAGAATGGCCAAAATTGCAAGCGCCTCGTCAACCATTCCGCTTCCAGGCTCTGTCAAGAGTCTGGTCAACGTGGGAATCACTCCTGCACGTATGGCTTTTCCTTTGTTTCCTTGGTATATGCAAAGGTTAAAGAGTGCAGTAGCGGCATCTTTCTTGCCTCTTTGTGTACCTTCATTAAGCAGTACAACGAGTGGGGGAATCGCTCCCAAGGCACCGATAGTCACTTTGTTTTCATCAATCACTGATAGACTGAAAAGTGTAGCCGCCGCATTCTCTCTGGCTTCCATGCTTCCTTTCTTGAGTACTTGAACTATACCAGGAATAGCTCCAGCAGAAACAATGGCTCCTTTGTTGTTCTCACATATGGAGAGGTTTAAAAGAGCTGTTACTGAATGTTCTTGGATACGAGAATCAGGAGTTGAGAGTAGGCCTACGAGAAGAGGTATGGCTCCAGCTTCAGCTATGGCCACGCGGTTGTCTGCATTTCGTTTTGCAAGAAGGCGGATTTCTCCAGCTGCAGACCGTTGGTCCTCGGGGTTTCCGTAAGCGAGTCTCCACATTAGATCTTCGATCTTGTTTGCTTCTGCTGGAGACGAGAATGACGATACTTTTCTAGGTCTGTAACTGCTTGGTGGCTTTGGAGGCTCAATATCGTTGGCCTCGCACCACTGAGCTATGAGACTACGGAGAACATAGTTTGGTGTGAGGGTTGTACTTGTTAGCGCCTGCTGTGTTTTTGGACATGTTGAATGTCCACCTTCTATCCACTTCTCAATACAGGTGCGTTCGTAGGTCTGTACATAGAAGAGAACATGCTTCTATAGTTAAATCTTAGAAGATCGCAGAGATATATTTGAAGGAGCTGAAGTTGAAGTGAACTATACCTGCCCTGATGAAACAATAACTGGATCCCTCATCATTTCCAGCGATATCGGACAGCGGAAATCATCAGGAATCACGGGTATCTTCTGACTTGCTACCGTAGAAGTTTGTCCATTGTTTCTCGAGTTAACCCCTAGTTTCTGCTCCTCGCCGTTGTCATCCTCAGTCTGCACAAAATCCTTAATCATCTTCAGAATCATTGCCATCTCCTCAATGTTTGCACCGACGTCTCCACCGCTCGAAGCAACCATTTCATGCAGAGCCACTGATTCTTGAGCTAGGTCAGGAATCTCCATAAGATGTAACTTCTTTGCAACCCGCTCTAGGGCAGGCTGATAAGAATCTACATCACTACTTTTATTACACAGCAACTGAAGATCTTCATATAGTTCATCATCTGATACATCTACTCTTCCTTTCGCTCGCCTAAACTGGCTGAGAACCAGCTCAACCTACAACACAACAAATACGCTATGAAATACGCAAACATCCGAATTTTATGAACCCGCTAAAGTTACTAACTACAGTTGATTTCAATACACATCCTAAGATTCCCATGTGTTAATTGGTGGTAGTTTCTAGCATCTCAGCTCATTGTAAATAAACTGATATCAAGAACTCATTCTACGTAGCTACTAGTCATATCTTCAGAACTGATCATAGAGACACTGGCGTACCTGTTCTCTAACTTCATCCGAAATGTCGAGATCCTCATACTGAATCTGGCTCAAAGACTGTTCTAACTTAACACACACCTCCAGCAATTTACTTGTCACTTGTTCCCTCTCCATGACCTACAAGAAACATCTCTCGTGTCAACATCTTCACTATCAGAACCACAAATTCTCAACAACTTCCACAGATCAAAATCTAACATCTAATCAAAAATTCAAGAAGCATTGATATCATCACTCAATACTATAATACCATAAGCAAATAAAAAAACAAAGCACATGGCTCAGGCTCATTCAATGACAACACCAATTCGTCAAATCAACAGATCTAATCAAAACTAAATGCCAAAATAAAAATCGGAAACCACAAAGACGAACCAGATAAATCTTGCTCCCTTCGCTGCAGAATTTGAGATAATCCTTAGCAGAACTCATCGCTTCTTTCAAACCAACCAAATTAGCCAAAGTAACTTCGCTGATCGGCTCGTTGCTTTCTCTAATTTCCTCAAACATAGGAACAAGCAGCTTCAATCTCCTCGCTAGATTATAACAAAGCTTCTTCACCGTAATCCTGTAATCGGAAATCGCCGCAATCTCGTTAACTACATCGATTAAGCTCTGCGCAGCAGTAGCTTTCTCTTCCTCCATTTTTATTGATTCTTTTTTATAAAAAAAAAAAAAACTTCCGATTTATGGATCCGATCTAGTCTGTATATATTGGTGAAGCTTTTCTTCTTCTTCTTCCAAATAAGGTGGAGAGATCTTTCCCGTTTTGGAATCTAAGTGGCGAGATTCGAGCTTAAACGAAGAAGAGAACCATTTGCAGAAGTGCGAAAGAGAGAGAGATTTCTGAGAAAGAGAGAGAGAGAGAGAGAGAGAGAGAGAGAGAGAGAAGACGAGGACTTTTCCCAAACCGACGTTGTTTAGCTGACGGCTTTTGGTTTATTTTGCAAGTTGTGCGCTTCTTTCCCTCGGCTTAACCCTTAAACCGGAGTTAAGGTTTCAGACCGGGATCGATTAAGATTGTATATGTTTATTTATTGTCATTAAATATAAAGTATTGTTTGACAAAAAAAATATATATATATGTATTATCTTTTAAATGATTCTTATATAAATATTACAATTTATTTTGTGAAAATTTTAATACTTTATAAATTATTTAATTCTATAAAAAAAATTAACAAATCGAATTGAATATATGTTTATTTAGTGGATTTGTGGTCATACTAAAAAAAACTGAACCGTGAGTGATTGGGTTCGGTTTTGGTTTTCTTCAAAAACATGTTAAGTTACAGAATTATTAAAAATATTTTGGTTTAATTTGTTTTAAAATCGTAAAACCGTTCGATTATTTTGGGTTTCTAATTTTTCATTATAGGACCACATATTTGGTTAGTGTTTCATCATTTTGGGTTTCTTATTTAGCATTTTTAAAATTGTAAACATTTATTTTTTGGTTGTCGTAGAAGAAAAAAATTGTTAATGAATTTAAATCTTTTGGATTTACCAATAATGGAAGAATAAAAAAACAACTGATACTTCCTCTCTCTGTCTCTCTCTAATCATGCAAGAAAATGTTTTCTTTATAACTAAAATTAGTTATAAAAACATTGGACAACGAAATTATCCCGGTATAGTTCTTTCTTTTGATCTAATCCATCTTCTTTTAAACCTTTTCTTTAACATGTTTCTTGTTATTAGGTAAGTTATTAAGCTTTTTTTTAAATGCGTAATTTTCTAAAAGAGATCTATAAAAACGTGATTACCTCGAAAAGGGAATACACTAGTTAGATAAGTGCATCGATCAACATGACAACATGGATGAATGTTCGCTTTGATTGTGGGATGATAAAAGTTAAATACACTAGAAAAGTCAAAATCCAATCTAAAAATCCCCCCCCCC
>NC_025688.1:13682415-13700790 GCF_000633955.1 Camelina sativa
AAAAACCCCCCCCCCCCCCCCGGGTTGTCTCCACATTCCGTAACCCCTATACCAAAAAGTCAATTTTATTTTCTTGATTGAGATTGATTCACTATATAGTTAAAATAAATATTTTCTCCTAAAAATTGTTAAGCCACAGAATAGAAACACTAAAAAGACACACTCTGGAAATAAAGATTTTATTTTGTAACCTTTTTTTTATTAAAAGTCTTGAATAATATATAGATACTAGATTAAGATCCATGCTGAAATTTATTTTATTTATATTGTAATTTTATATAAAATATAATTTATGCGGTTGTTTTTTAAAGTTTTTTTGGATACAACATTATGCAATAAAATAATATATGCAATAAAATAATATGCTAAATATGATTGCTTGAAAAAAGATACATATTTTGTAAGTTTTATATTGTTAATGATTCTAGATAAGTACCCGTGCTATAACACTAGTTAAATTTTATTTTATACAAAATTTTATATATTTTTTATTTTAAAATAAAAATTTAATATGTTGTATTAAGTTATATATGTGAAGTTATTTCAACAATGTATATTCTACATCATGACCTCAATGTTATTATAAGACATAATTTTGTAAATTTGAATTTAAATATTCAAATTTTGATCCATGTAAATTTTTTAATTCAATATTTCTACAGAATAATATTACTAAAGCTTAAATATTTTATAGATTAAACAATTTATATATGTTTTTAAAAATTCAACTTATGGTATATCCGTAAATAAAACTATTTTTTAATTATAATAAATAATATGATAATTTTTTTGTTTCACAAAATAGACTCATATATAAAAATGAGAGGTGAGTATAATGATAATTAACAAATTAATATGTTAAGTTAGATATCAAAAGATTTTATTTGATGAATAATTTAATAAAAGAATTTAATATGGTAAGTTAGATAATATGATTCTTTAGAATATTCTCTTTAAGATTTTCGGTATAATCTATTTGTAACCAATTAATCTATTATTAATGTATAACCTATTTGTAACTAACTTATTAAAATTATATAGTTTACAAAACAATGTTGTGTATTTCCATTTTATTATAAAGGGGATGCTAATGGTGTTTCTCAAATAAAGAAGCTAAGCTGATGATTTTAAGTGGAAAAAATATGTAGTCAATTAAAAATAATCTTTAATAAAACAAAATATGTAGTAAATTAGAACTAAGAATAGTTTTATATACTAAAAAGAAAATAGATTATTTATCAACAGACACTGTTATTTGTTTTTTGTTTTTATGGACAAAACACTGTTATTTGTTATTTTCATTAATCTCATCGATTCTTTTGTAAGAAACTATAGTAATCAAAACTATAAGAAGCAATAGCAATTGTCCAATTGAACAAACACACACTAAGGTCTCATGTCAAATAATTAAATCTCATGCACATGCTTAATTATTTTACTTCCACATATCTCCATCATCATTATCACATTTGTCAATGACCGCTATCATCATTACTCCCAGTCTTCCCCAACTTTTCAGCAATTTTCACATACCACACCCACTGCCACTAAGATCCTTTTTACTTTTTAAATTATAGTTTTGGAATTTTGGATAGCACTCTTTTACTCAGAGCACTTTAATATTGGAAGAAAGAATAATTACAAGAAAGAGATGTTTATCTAAAATTTCAAAGAAAAATGAAATCTGACTTTTTTAAGTGAAGGAAACACAAAACTCTTATGATGATGGTTTTTTAACTTATTTCTTTTTTCCAAGGCCCAAAGGAGCTCATGGCTTGTTCGGTGACCCGATTCTTCCGGTAAAACAGACCCTGAAACCATATTCTTCGGTCAGATTGGTGGTCTCTTATATTTTTCTCAAGCCAAAAATAGCTGGAGACGTGTCAATAGAGGCTGAGATATTGGTCTTAAGAAGAAAAACTAATGGCTCAGATCAGTTTACGGTCGAACGATATTAAGGGGCTAAGTTGCTTCCCTTCTGCAGAAATTTTTGAAAACCCATTTCAGGACGGGGCGTTTCAATATTCCTGAAGCCTCTTTCTCTTCTTCAACGTAAATTCATCAGGTAAGATACATAATGCTATTTTCTTTGTTTATTTGGTGTCAAAACGTTCATATCTTGAACAAGGAAAATGTAACGTTAAATGTGTTAGATTATGTAATACGTAATGCGAGATTTCTCTACGAGGCTAAATTGTGATATTTTGGATCTTATTAATTATGGAATAGGCTTTTAACCATATATTGATGTTTTTGTTATTTTTTCTAGAGATTGAAAAATGGCAGACGGTGAAGATATTCAGCCGCTCGTATGTGATAACGGGACTGGAATGGTCAAGGTAACGCATCTCCAGATGATTAACAAAAACAAGATTTGAATGTTATTGATACAATTCAAATCTTTGCATATAGGCTGGTTTTGCAGGTGATGATGCTCCAAGAGCTGTATTCCCAAGTATTGTTGGTCGTCCACGTCACACGGGAGTGATGGTTGGAATGGGACAAAAGGATGCATATGTTGGAGATGAGGCACAGTCGAAACGTGGTATCTTGACTCTCAAGTATCCAATCGAACATGGTATTGTTAACAATTGGGATGACATGGAGAAAATTTGGCATCACACTTTTTATAACGAGCTGCGTGTTGCGCCTGAAGAGCATCCGGTTCTGCTAACCGAAGCGCCGCTTAATCCCAAGGCTAATCGTGAGAAGATGACACAGATCATGTTTGAAACTTTTAACACTCCTGCTATGTATGTTGCCATTCAAGCTGTTCTCTCCCTCTATGCCAGTGGTCGTACTACTGGTCAGTACACTCATTTTTACTGTTTGGGTCGATGTTCACATCCCTAGTTATTCTCTATTGATTTCTCTCGTTATTTTTTAATTTTGTTGGTTAGGTATTGTTTTGGACTCTGGAGATGGTGTGAGCCACACGGTTCCAATCTACGAGGGCTATGCACTTCCACACGCAATCCTGCGTCTTGATCTTGCAGGCCGTGACCTGACCGACCATCTCATGAAAATCCTGACAGAGCGTGGTTACTCCTTCACCACAACTGCTGAGCGTGAGATTGTTAGAGACATGAAGGAGAAGCTCTCCTACATTGCCTTAGATTACGAGCAAGAGCTCGAGACTTCCAAAACAAGCTCATCCGTCGAGAAGAGCTTTGAGCTGCCTGATGGTCAAGTGATAACCATCGGGGCAGAGCGTTTCCGGTGCCCTGAAGTCCTGTTCCAGCCATCCATGATCGGAATGGAAAATCCTGGAATACATGAAACTACTTACAACTCAATCATGAAATGTGATGTGGATATCAGGAAGGATCTTTATGGAAACATTGTGCTCAGTGGTGGAACCACAATGTTCGGCGGGATTGGTGACAGGATGAGTAAAGAGATCACTGCGTTGGCTCCAAGTAGTATGAAGATCAAAGTGGTTGCTCCACCAGAAAGGAAGTACAGTGTTTGGATCGGTGGCTCTATCTTGGCCTCTCTCAGTACTTTCCAGCAGGTAAATTACTTGCTGTACATACAAATCTAATTAGTACATAAAGTCTATGAGTGTTTCGGTGTATACATTGTTACAAAAATGTGTGTAAATCTGCAGATGTGGATTGCGAAAGCCGAGTATGATGAATCTGGACCGTCGATCGTCCACAGGAAGTGCTTCTGATCAAATATCAAGTAAAACAAGTGCGGTAAAATTTTTGATAATCATTTTTTCACCTTGAAGCCAGTTTCTATAATTTACTTGCAACTTTTCTATTTTTGTGTTTCTTTTTCTTCTTCTCTCCCTCATTGTTCATTTTAATCTTGCTTTTGAAGCAAATCAAGTTAAACAAAACAGATCAGTCATTGACAGAATGTTATTATTCTATATATGTATATCTTCTTTTGAATTTCCTCTCTGTCTCTGCCAATTGTTTCTAAGCTTGGACCTCAATTCCATTTAAATCTTTTCAATATGTGTTCTCATCAAGCAATGAAACGATCTGTATAAATTACTCTCACCATACGTAAATGGATGGTTCCCGTCTTCTTCGGCTAGAAACAAGCAAGAAGTGGGTTTTTTTTTACTGTACATTTTCATCATCTTTAGAAGATAGTAGTCAAGAAACAATGGCACTCTTTTCTCACAACAAAAACTCACAATAATCAAACTTTAATTTTAGAATCAGGAAAATTACATCTATTAGCATCAGCAGACGGTTCAAGAAAGCCATTTCTAAATTCTAACAAAGATCATCATCATCATCAGACTCTATCAGCGCGAAATTACGATGCTTTCGTTCTTGAGAAACCTTAGACTCTATACAGCTTTTTTTTGAGAATTAAGATTCACTCATACATGTTGTTATCTATTAAGTAAGAAAGTCTGCACATATAACTCATAAAGACTCTGAGCTGAGATTCCTTATGGGAAAGGCTGTATATAACATCGTGATCATTTGTTTCTTGATAAATCTTCAGCCAGAGAGCACAAGTGATATGATCAAGATAAGTGTATGCCTCAATTTTGTTGGCAGACCAATGAAAATAAAGATATTTATCATATAAAGGTAGGATTTTATTCATCTATACGTTCTCATTTTTTTTGTTGACTCTCTTTCAGCACATGCTTTTGTCTTATCTTGTTAGTATGTAATTACTGTCAGACATAGAAAAGACGTTTTATGTAGCAAACTTATATATGTTAAAACATGTAGGAGAAAATGACTATTTAAAGACATAAAACTTTAAGGCCTGGTTCACATGTTGCCCTGTTTCTTGTAGCTCATAATTCATCGGCAGCAGTTACGTTTCGTAGAACGTTTCGTAGATTTGAATAAAAGCTCGGAATCGGTTTGGAATTATCAGGTGGCAGTATTGTACTTTGGTGCTTAGTTTCAGCTGAATCAAATTGGGCATGGCCTGTTCTTCTATCTGCAACACACCTAATTTTTCTATGAACAATTGAAGCTTCCTCAACCGACCAAAACCTTGTTCTCTGATGCTCATCTTGCCTCCCACTAAATCACAAGTTTTCAAAATCAGATCTTCCAGTCTCGGCAATTTCTGCAGAATAGGCATTAGGTCTTCCTCGAGATTTATTCCAACAAGTGTCACAGATTCAAGAGTTTGTGATATCACATCCATGGACCTAACTGCTTCTTCCGATTCCAACGATAATCTGATGTTTCTCAGCTTCAGAACACGAAGATTTCTCAGTTTACTTAAGGAAGCCCAGCACACAGTATCTCTTCCTTGCCCCACACGGTTTTCATAAATCTCCAAGTCCCGAAGATTTATGAGCAACTCATGTTTTAGTTTGCTCCAGTTGTAGGATGAGATAGACCTCAAGGTCTGAAGGTTCATTGCGTCGCTTATTAGAAAGTCTCCCAAGAAATTTCCTACGACATGCCTCAGTGATGTGAGCTTACGGAGATCGATTGTTTGTATGAAGGAATCATTGCCAGATGTATCTAGCGTTTGTAGAAACCGTAAATTAGAGATGAAAGCTGGTAAATTTTTTACACGAGTATCAGCAATCCCAAAGTACCTCAAGTGGATTAAATCCCCGACCACATCTGGGAAACTCAATGTAATAACTCCTTTTTGAATAAAATGAACCCCTCCAAGATTAAGCACTCGAAGTAGCTTCATGTTCAAGTTAGTGGTTTTAACATTAACCCTCGATTCTCCAAAGAAGAGGAAGGATCGCATCCTTTTGTTCATACGTTTCTCAGAAAAGTATTTGTTGATGATCTGATGGTTAACCACTTCCCTTCTGCAACAAGTATGTTGTGCCACATGATCGTTATAAACGTTTACAAAGTTTAGCTCTTTAGATTTTTTGATAGCCACGTCTCTCAGAAGATCATGGATTCTACAAGTCATCACTTTTCCTCTTTCTACTCTCACTGCTTCCACTAAGCTTCTGTCTATCAGCTCTTCGATGTAGTACCGAGCCACATCTTCCATCATCATCTCTTCATCCCCTTGTATAAACCCTTCTGCTACAAGTAACTGTATCAACTTCTCTACCTCAATCTCATAGTCCTCAGGGAAGATACTAAGGTAAAGAAAGCAAAGTTTCAACTCTTGTCGCATCTCCTTGAGGCTTAGATCACACAAAGTGGAAACATGAATGGAGTTATCCTTTAGCCGTCTCCATAAACTGTTACACACATCATTCCACTCGCTTGGACTCTTCCTCGACAAAAGCCCCGAAAGAACGACTATAGCAAGTGGTAATCCACTGCATTTTTGAACCATTTCTTTTCCGATTTTCCGCAGATCTTCATCAACCCATTCCATATTTATGAATGCTTTCTGTTCAAACAACTTCCAGCTTTCTTCAAACGTCAAGAATCTTAACTTATGAGCATAGAATCTCCCGTCCACGCCTTCAGCAACAGCTCTAATACGGGTAGTGATGATGACTATACATCCTTCTTCATGGCTGCAAGGTAACGCTCTCTTTAAACTCTCCCACGCTTCTCGCTCCCATATATCATCTACCACCACCAGATATTTTTTCCCTTCTAAAATACCATGAAGGTAAACTTCTAATTCCTCCTCTGTAAACTTCCTGATCTTCTCCAACTCTTTCACAGAAGCCACCCCCAAAGATCTAATGATCCTCATAAGTATATCTCCAGTTTTATACTCTTGAGAAACATAAGTCCAAGCGCGGTATTCGAATCTTCTCTTCACTTCCTCTGAGTTGTAGAGCTTCCTAGCAAGTGCAGTCTTTCCGAGACCTCCCATACCGAAGATCGAGATAATAAATCTATTGTACTCTCTCTCATCGAGAAGCTTTTCCAATAAAATCTTAGCATCATCTTCCAAACCAACTACAAGCTCTTCTTGATCAATAGATCGAGCACGTCGAAGCTCCCGTACCCTTAAACTTAAATTACTCTCTCCTCCTCGACGCTCACTGAAGTTTCCTATGCCATAAGTCTCCCGCTTGCGAGTAACATCCAAGATTCTTCTCTTGAGGATTCTGATATCATCAACTATGTTGTACGCATCTATCTTCCTGCCTATTTTGTTGGTCAATCTTTTCAAACCACGTCTTTGTGATCTTTCCTCGAGTTTCAGAAAATAGGTGTCCAAAACATCCTCGACGTCATAAGCAATATCTAAAACCAGTTTTGTCCACTCTTTCGAAACCTCATCTTCTTGTTCTCGCGCTTCAACATCCTTGAGATAACCTTGGATGCACGTCAACTCTGTCTTTAGGTCTTCTAGATCATCTTTGACTACCATCAACATTGATGTTTCTTCAATGAGATAGTTGCCTATCTTTCCCACAACGAATCCCGTGATAGCATCTACCATCTTCACTATATGGATATGAATCCAATCCACGGATATATCACAGTAAGCACAAGACTTTATTGAATGTGAGATTTATCTCTAAAAACTGGAGAAGATTTTTCTAAAGAGCATGAAAAAAAAATCAACTCAGTTTTAAAACTAACAAAAGAACAGACCAAACGAGAATACTTTGGGAATTTGTCAATTTTGGCTGCTAAAGGAGATCCACCGACAATTTAAAGAGAGAATTAACCCTTATGGCTTTTTATTTCTTTGTGTCGTCGACTTGATTTCGGAAACATTCATACTTGACTTGTAGACATTTAATGAAATTTGAAATTTCTTCGTCTCCTACATTTTATCTTTGCAATCATGCATATTTTGTCGTTTATGTCCAGAATAATTCAAGTAGACCTGGGTGGAAGACCAGCTGGGTGGAAGTTTCAATCTCTCATTTCTCAACTTGTCATACTATCTTTCGTGAAAGTTTCAATTTTTCATATGTATGTTCCCACCTCACATTTTAGCTGAGATTTATGTGACTGTTAAAGTGTATATACTTTAGGGATTTAGAGTCTATAGATTTTTGTTCAAACCAAACATATATAACATCTCTATCACCTTGAAACTCATGAGAAACATTTTTCTCTGAGAAAAATGTTCAAAGCTACGAGTGAGAGTATACTTGTCTTAATTATATTATAGCTTAGTGCTTTTGTGTATAATAATACTGTGTGATAAATTGTTACAAAATGTGTGTGATCCAAATTTGCAGATGTGATTGTCAATTGCGGAAGCCAAGTATGAACGGATATGGACCACAGGAAGTGCTTTTAGACCAAAATACCAAGTAAAACAAGTGAGCTATAACTACTTACTTTTCTATTTGTGTTCTTTTATTCTTGTCCCTCATTGTTCATTTTAATCTTGTTTTCGAAGCAAATCGACTTAAAAACAGATCAGTCATTAACAGAAGTGTTATTATTATATATGTATGCATATTGGTATACACACATTATCTTCTTCTTGAGTTTTCTCTCTTTTACACAACCGCGATTTCATTTTAAAAATTATCAATCTGCGTTCTCATCAAGCTATGAGACTACTACTGTATGCTTTATTTTCGCCATCCGTAAATGGATGGTTCTCGTCTTCGTCCGCTAGATCTTGACCATCCCGTTTATTACAACCCAAAAGTGGGTTTACCTCTGTCTTCTCATCATCTTCAGGATTCATATTTTCTTTCATACCTGTCCTAGACTCCTCGTTCTGATCAGTTACCAGCGGCTGAGGAAAGAGACTGGTTTCATTAGAAGAAACCATTGAGTTGTTCTCTTGGTCATCCTCATTGTACTTGGTAAAGTTGGAATTGCATTTCCTATAGACTGGAGAATCTTGTAAGACTTCATTCTCTGACATACAACGAGATGAAGACTTGTGGTCAAAGCTACCGAAACCTTTAATCTCTCGAGATAACTCACGAGCACGCTTCCTCTCTTCCTTGAGCAATTCCCCTTTCTCAAGTAGCTTTAACACCTTCTCTGCTTTCTTTCTAACAGCTAATCCCCAATTGAACCTGCCCCACAAAAAAAAAACCAATTGTCTTAAGAAGATCGACACTGCAAACAAAGTTCTGTTCAAACCAAACATGATCCGCCTTAAAACCTTCTAAGTAAAACAAGTACCCTTTCTCATCGATGCGTTGGAAAGTTTCCATTTGAGAGATAACATCTATATCGCATTGAAACTCATCCGAGACACTCTCTGGTCCGTGAGTGAGCAAATGTTCAATAACTATGAGTGAGTTGTAAGCTATTCTCCAGTTTCTCTTATCAAACCTTGCCAATCTAATTTACACCAAACAACACACAGATCCACATCTCAGTAACATAATACATGGCATGTCCTACTATTAAGTAAAAAATTATAGACTAATCACCGATTTAATCCAAACTTGGCAATATATGATAACTGAATTAGGAATAATGAAACCTTTTGTGCAAAACATCAACGATCCGCAAATAATCTTCAAACTCGAAAGCAGCCTTAGAAATGGATCCTAAGGTTTGTGTATTTGGCCCCCATGACTCACCATCCGTAGCTTCCTCGGTCATTCTTCAACCAAATTTGTTCAAATCATAAATTACATACACATAAATCAAGAATCCTTAAGAAAAGAGATAAAGCACAAAAAACACAAAACTAACAGTTGAAGAGGAGTGACATCAGTGAGAGCCAAACGCGCAGTTTTGAGCTTCTCTTTGAAGAAGAAAGAAGCTTGTTTCTTCAACTCAAGGAACGATGGTGTTCCCATGGCGATGCTGCTGCTGCTTCTGTTTTTGCTCATCATCGACATCTCTTAAGAAAGAGAGAGAGAAGAGAGATGTTTTTGAAACTACTATTTCATAGTGTTGGGTTAGTTCAAAAACCATAGATATATTCAAGATTGGTCATTGAATATAGGGACAACAAAAACGTTAATTTAATCAAGAAAAGTCCAAATCTGTGATCCAAAAAGGTCCTCAAGTTTGAAAATTCGAAAGATCATTTACTTATTTGTTACGTCGGGAAAAGTCAAGCACTATGGTACCACCAAATTACCATAAATTCTAACATCAATTTCCCTAACCGATCCGATAGTGAATCATTTTTTTTATAACTAGTAGTAAGACATTAAAAAAGTTCCAAAAAAATTAACATTTGAAAACGAATACTATAATTTATTCTGTTTATAAAAATTCATGCTGATGTTTTTGGTCGGCTACAAAAAAATACTGATCTAAGGTTTTTTTTGTTAAGATAAGGTTATATAAAAAAGAACAGATAAACACGGTAGTAGAGTGCGAGCGACCGCAGAGTATTGTGACTCTCATCTTTTTTCAGAGTCAGTGAAGTGAATAAGGTTAGAGTTAGATCTGACCGGACACCCCACACGCGCGGCTAAGTGAACTAGATCTCAAGATCCAACGGCTCTGGATAACCCGTAAATCTAGCGAGAACTTGACCTGAAGAGATAGCAGATCTGGACCGTCGGTGTCAACTTGGTACGAGTACGACCCACACAAGACACAACTGCACCTGTCACGCATTTACTGTATATTATTCCTGCTGAGCTAATTCACTGATTTATTTAGATTCCTCCATTCTTATTCTCTTATTCACTTCCGTAGAAAATTTCACCACTTGATAAAATTAAAATCTAATTGTATTGGTAGTAGAATACACACCTTTTCACAAAGCTGAATTATACCAAATATTTTAGGTTGACAAAAAAAAAAAAAAAAAAGAGATTTTGATGGAAGACCAACAAAAGAGAAAATAAAAAATAAAGGATTTTTTTTAGACATGGGTTTTACCCAAAATTGCCCAATCAAATCCAAATTTACATGGGAAAGTGAATTTGTTTTTTTCCTCAGACTAATAAAATAACATTATGACGTAGAATAAATATATAAACCCTCGTGAAAAAAAAAATCCAGTAAAAATAAATAAAGCCCTAATCGAAGGCAAAACATTTATGTGATTAAAAAAAAAAAATCATACCAAAAGATAACAAAATGCTATACACCAACAACACCACCACCACCACAAGGCTAATGAACCAAGTGGTCTTTTAACCGCGCCGGAAGAAACTATCTCACGCGGTGGTGATACTAATCGCGACGGTTGCTCATCAGAACTCTCCGGCGACAAAGAGATCTCTTGTGGAGGAGCCGGGGCAACGGGTTGACCCGACTTCGGAAACAGTTCTTTAGGCAAAAGAACTTTGGATACTCCGAAAACAGAAACCGGGTTTTGATCAAATGCCGTTTGTGTCACGACAGCTAAAACCACACCCGAATTGATCGTTACGATTGACCCGTTAACCCGGGAGATGTTGAGCGTGTATGAACCGGCTCCCATTTCTTCGGTTGCTAATGTCGGTTGAACCGGATTGGTTATTGATTCGAGCGAACCGAGAGTGTAGTATGAATGTAGCACATGGAACTTTAACACAAAGGCTTTTTGCTCCGCCGGTAGAGACTGGAGGTTAACGTTGGAAGGGAGATCGGAGAAGGCCGAATCGGTGGGGACGAAGACTGTGATTCCGGCGCCACGTTCGTCGTTTTCGAATTCCGTTATGACTCCGGAGGCGACGAGGAGGGAGAGAGCGACGTTGAAGTTGTGTCCATTGATTAGTATCTGAGTGAGGTTGATTCCCGCTGGTGGAGGGGAGAGAGACGTCGATGTCGGCGGTGGAGTGAGAGTCTCCGATGCGGTGATATCGATTCCGGTGGGGACGATGAGTGAGTCGACGGAGAGGACGGTTATGTTTGGAGGTTTCGTTTCTAGCAGCTTTAAAACGGTGACGTTTTTGGTGCTCGGAGATCCGATCGTGACTGATCCTGAAGCCGGGTCACGGGTCACGTTAACGGATCCGGATCCGAAGAATGTACGGCCGGAAGCTTCGTAGAGAGTGGTGACGGCGGCGCCTGAAGGTGGGATACGTCGTAGATCGGAATCTGAGAGGAACTGAAGGAGGACATGGAAGCGGAGGAGATCCGCGAGCGTTGAAGGAGGTAAGCGGCGCGTGAGGTCCACGGAAGCGGAGGAGAATTGAGAATTGGGAACGGCGAGGAGGGTTAGCGAGTTTCTACCGGAGAGTTCGGCAGCGATGCCGGAAGAGACGAGGAGGTTGGAGAAAGAAGATAGGTTAGGGAAAGAAGAGAGGACGGCGGTGACGTTGATGGCGGCGGCGGTGGAGGATAAGAGGAGAAGTAAATAAGCTAATGCGGGGAGGGTAAAATGGGAAAGTGAGATTACGTTCGCCATTTATTTTTTTCGAGTTAGGTCATGAGATTGAGTAAAGGAGAAGAACAAGGAGTGAGTGGATGATGGATAGAGAGAGAAGGGAGTGGTGTGAGTCTGAAGAGTTTTGGTTAGGGCTGGGCAAAATAACCGATAACCAAATAACCGACCGAAACCTAACCGAAAAAAACTAAACCGAACCGAACCGAAATTCTTCAAATACTCGAATGGTTAGTAAAAATCTATATCCAAACTAACCGAAACCGAACCGAACCGAACCGACAATTAAATGGTTAACCGAAATATCCGAAAACCTAGAAGATATCAAATATTATATACTTAATATTATGCAAAACTATAAAATAAACTTAAAATATAAATTATTTCTAGATTCAAAACAATTAAATATTTTAAATAATCAATATATGTAAATGTTATTATTTTGAATTTACAAAGTTAAATACTATTTTGTAAAATTGAATCAATATTTTTCCCTTTTTTGTATTTTTGTTATTGTATATTTGGTTAATTTTGGTTATATTCGGTTAGTTTTGGTTATATTTGGTTTATTTGGTTAATGTTAATATAATTTATGTTAGTTATGGTTATTTATTTAAATAACCAAACCGAAACCGAACCGAAAGAAACCGAACCGAACCAAACCGAAATTTCATAAATATGCAAATGGTTACTATATTACTATATCCAAAATAACCGAAACCGAATACAACCGAACCGAAATCGAATGGTTAACCGAATGCCCAAGCCTAGTTTTGGTGGAGACGAAATAAAAAATTAGAGATACATCTTTGGAGAATTTTGTGACGCGCGGTGTTAAGGGGAGTTAAAGTTCACGCGCAGGACAAAACAGATGTCATTGTGTCAGAGAGATGCTTTTGTGGACACTTCTAGTCTTGTAGTGATTAGATTTTGGTGAGCAAAATTATTAGATTGAAAATTTATTTATATAATTTTGGGTGGTGCCCACGTGGGGTATAGTTTTTTTTTATAATAATAATGTCATTAAAGTTTTTTTCGTTTGCATGTGAAGTTTATTTATAGCTGTGCAGTCTGTTAAAATCTTGATCTCCCACTAGAAACGTTTTGTGGAGTAATTGATTTGGTTGGTAGTATTAGTTTGTATAGTTAGATGAATTGTTTGAACTTGTGGTCGATAAATTATATTTTGTCATCTAACGTCCGTCGGCGATTATCAAATGATTGTTTGACAGATAAATAAAACTCATTGATGATGAAAAATTGTCTTCTCCTTCTACATCATATTTACGATCAATTATATAGTTTGGGTGGATCTGTCAATCAAATGACATCTATCTATCAAGAAATAGTAAAATTGGCATTTCAAAAGATTGATCAAGGCGGATTCTTCCTCTCCAAGTACGATTAGTATACTGGGCTACCTGGAATAAAATTAAGCTAATAGATCTATAAAAAGCCTAAGCCCATCAGGCCCAGTAAAAGTAGGGTTTAAGATGCAGAGAACTAGGGAGGCGATGAAGAACTGAATCTGTTGTTTGTGTAGACGAGTTGGCGAAAAAATGGACGCAAACATGATGGCTGGACTAGATGGTCTTCCTGAAGAAGACAAAGCACAAATGAAGCACCTAGATGACGTTTATATCAGTTTTTCATGATACCGACATCGTAAACCGGGGTGAAGTCCGGTTTGAACAAACCAAAATTTTGCTCGGAAATCGAAGGTTTGAGGTTCTCGTTGAAGAGAGCGAATATGCAAGTCTCGAAAACCCGGTTTGGCATCAATGGAGTTCTCCTACCGGAATTCACATGCTTTATATAAGGTTCCGGTTGTATGTAGCCGCATAATCTAAACCAACGCCGGTCTGGTTCGGTTCACCAGCTGAAGGCCAACCGGTTTCAGCCACAACGATGTCCACGTCTCCGTACCCGATCCGTTTCATAGCGGAGTAAACCGCGTCAAGCTGAGCGTCGAACATGTTAGTGTAGTTTAACTTCGTAACTGTGTCAACGACGACTACGTCGTTTGAGTTAAAGAGTGCGTAGTTTAATGTTTCGGGTCTGAACCCGAAATATGGGTACGGGTTAACCATAAAGGGAGACTTTGTGCGGTTATGGAAGTCGAGGATTGGAGCGAAGATGGCTTTCTCGTAGCCTCTCCGAAACTTTCCGGAGCTAGGTGGTTCGGAGGAGCCTGAGAGGATACCGAGCGAGTGAGGCGTCGAGACTAAGATCCCAGTGACGTTAGCGAGGTGTAATGCTAACGTAAGTGCCTCCATGGCGGGAAGGAGATGACCGATGAGTGTTCTGTCGGATGTGGCGATGAGTTCGTTTCCGACAGCGATGTAACGGATCGAGGTTGCCGGTAGGAAAGGGAGGAGGTTGTACGAGAGCCATGAACGTGCGTTAGGAAGCTTGGAGAGGGAAACGATGTCGGAGTTTGGGATCGTGACGGTGAGAGAGATCCCGGTGATGCCTGAAAATGCAGCGAGGATGTCGGCGTTTGCGTCGAAGATTTTGACGTGGTTGATGTTTGTTTTTGTTTTGATGAAGTTGACGACTTGGTGAGGCGATGGGAGGTTGTTGGCCACCGTGCCGTAGTTTACGCCGACGTGATATGCGGCGGAGAAGGGAAGGATGAGCGAGAGAATCAGGAAGAGAAGTACATGAACAACTTGACCTCTCATCATGATATCGTGAAATGATTTATTAGAGTAACTTCCACGTTTAGCAAAACTTACTACTAGGAGTTATTTTTTGAAGAGCAGGTCATGTTCGTTTGATTGTAGAGCCAGTGAGCGAGTGGCTGATTAATTGATGGTTTTTTAATCAGTAAAATTAGAGATTTTAAATTAATTACATTCGATAAGATATTATGAGAACTGCTCTGAAGACTCTGGCACCGACGTTGTTCTTCCAATGTGGATTGCATTTCTCTAAAATCCAAGTTTTTAAACCGAATCCGACTCGATTTTTCTTTGGTCAACCCAGTTTATTTTAGATTTTTATATATTTGTTTTGTAGTATCTATTTTTTTTTGGGAATTTATATATGCTTGTTTTAGATTTCGTTTTAGCCTCATAAGTTTTTTCTTCAAAAACACTTGTATGAATCTTTGTCATTTACTTTTTTATCATATTTTTTCTTTTAGATTTCTTATTCCTTTTAGTCATGTTAAATCAAAGATCAAACCTATTGTTTGTGTTATCATGATTCTTAGTTAGTAGTCCCTTAAAACCTCTTGGGTACGGTAGATTTTAGATGATTAAGAGTTGAATTGTGGAATTTATTTTTATATTATACTTTATTAGGTGTTGATTGGTTCGTCCATTATCACCCGCGAATGTTAGTAGATGATTAAGTTGTTAACTAGCGTTAATAGTTAATACCAATCGCAAAAACCATTTTATACCGCTTTGAACCGGTCGAAATCGATAGATTTTGAATAGTTCTTTCAAACGATAGTGGGTGTGTCAAAAAAGAAAAAAAATATAAAATATAAAGAATCATTCTTTAACTTTATTTTTACAATATGAATAATTATTTTGTTTCACTATAAAGTTTATTTGTTTAATATTTAAATACTTATTTAGTAATTATTTATGATTTTTCTTTGCTAATCATGTTTAAAACTTTTTCATAATATTGATGTTGTATACATTTTGATAATTATATATTATAGGGAAAATCACATTTTAAACATTTAAATTGTCATTGAGTAGCACTTTAAACCTTGAGATATTTTCACTAACACTATAAACCTTTAAAATGATTTCATTAACACTTTAAACCTTAAAACTAATTTTCCTGTTTGTACCGCCACGAAAGATGACGGAACAGTAATATCCGTTAACGTGAAATAGTTAAACTATGTTGGTTTGATTTAAATACTTATTTAATTAATTTAATTATTTATGACGAATGATAAAAAAAAAAATATACATCAAAACGAAAAAAATGAAAAATCAGAGGTAAGGTTAAAACATTTGACAAATGTAAAATTGAAGACGACAATATATTTAGAAGACTCATTGGTTTCCATGAGAAGGCAATCGATTTGAATCAGAATCTAGTGGAGATGCATTTATTAAAAGGATTAATAATGTGACTAACGTCGTAAAAGTTTTGTCTACAATGAAAATGAATACAAATTTATTTTTTTATCTTTTTATTTATATATAAAAACTAAAACTAATTAAATTTTAAATTAAACAACCATAGTTTAACTATTTCGCGTTGACGAATATTATTATTTTGTTACTAGGTGCTTCCCCATGCAACGCGTGGGTTGTGGTGTAGTTGGCACTTTCTTGTTTTTTTGGTCTTTTTCGTTTTCTCTTTTGTATTATTTCGTTTTAATTAGGCATATATGGGCTTCGCAGTCAATTGTATTTATATACTATATGTTTATACCATTTCGTTTAGATGTGTACAATTGTGGCGTTTATTTTTTATGAATTATGAGGATGTTGTTTCTTGCTTTTGAGGATCCAATCTTATCATTGACTGATATTGTTCCCAATACATTTATTGTATTTTAGATTTTTTAATTAACTGCTTATGTAAACCCTTCATATGTTGATGTTGCAATAATAAGTTATTTTTTAAAAATAATTATCTTCCGTGTAAGTGATTATGTTTGTATGCCCATGTTTTGGTCTAATATCAATAAGATCATTTTTGTTTTTCTTTAGTTGGCTTTGAAACCAATTTTGAGTTAAGCAAATAATGGGTCGAATTATGGTGGTAATAAGTAATATGAATTCTTATGTATATATATTGTATATATGTGACTATAAGTTTAGCTAACTAAAAAATTCTGTAATATTTAAATATAATCTTGAACATATATATATATATATATTTATTTTGTGGGAGGAATGTATGGAATTATTGGATAGAAGTTATTTTTGAGTTAAATGACATTTTATGCCTTTAAAGTGAGTTAAATATTAATAAATTTTTATATGTGTCTTGACTTTTTTTAAAAGGAATACCAAGTGTTTCCTTCCAAATTTGAAGTGACATAGTATTTTAGTTTTCTTATATGATTTTATGAACTTCAATGTAAAGGTTTTTCAAAGTAATAAGTACACTCACACTGATTGAATTATAAAATTTGGAGAAATGTTTATTTCGATTAATCATCTGCTCTTTTAAATATATTAAATAAGTATGTTGTTGTTCCTACAAATAGGACAACATATATTATAGTTTAACCATGGAGTTAAGCAATGGAAATGGAACTTGTGATTGCAAGACAAAATGCTTATATGTTACACATTGATCGTTTAAAAATGAATAGGAACATCTAATTCTCAAATAAAGTTGATTTTTTTGTTAAAACCAACATATGTGAATTTAAATTTAACTATGCAAATTTAAAAAATAAATATGAATAGATTAGAAAGGCAAGAAATATAAAAGAAATATTTTTTTTTATAAATAAAATAAAAATTGAAAACAATGTTAAATATATATAATACTTTCTACATTAAAATATAGAATCAAACTCTTACAAGTTACAACACATATGAGATATAACAACATTTGATATTGGTAGGAGAGGAGGAGAGAATGTTTACTATAAGATGGTAATCCAAATTAGATAATGGAGATGAATCTTTAAAAAATAGAACAATGTAATATCTATATATATATAATACTTTCTAAATTAAAATATATAATCAAACTCTTACAAGTTACAACACATATGAGATATAACAACATTTGATATTGGTGGGAGAGGAGGAGAGAATGATTACTATAAGATGGTAATCCAAATTAGATAATGAAGATAAATCTTTAAAAAATAGAACACTGTAAAATATATATATATATAATACTTTCTAAATTAAAATATAGAATCAAACTCTTACAAGTTACAACACATATGAGATATAACAACATTTGATATTGGTGGGGGAGGAGGAGATAATGATTACTTATAAGATAATAATCCAAATTAGATAATGCAGATGAATCTTTTAAAATAAGAACAGTGTAAAATATATATCATGTAGTCTCTAAAATTAAAATTCAGCATTAAAAATTTACAATGATATTTCATTTGTTTTTTACAACCCATAAAACAAAAATAAGAAATCAAAAATAAAATAAAAACGAAAAATGATTTAAAGTATTGTAGAAGAGAATGAGAGAATGTGAAAATGAGATAGTAAAAGAATGTCAATATGAGAGAATGAGAGATTGAGAGAATGCTTATTTATATGATAAGAAATTATGGAAGTTACATTTAGAATTATGGAGTTACAATAATAA
>NC_025688.1:13701270-13747696 GCF_000633955.1 Camelina sativa
AATTTAGCCAACCAAAATAATTAAAAAATATTAAAATTTAACCAAAAATATTTTCTCTTGAAAGATAAATAAGTTAGTAGGAGAAATGAATTAATGTACAATTATTGGATAGGACTTACATTTGATTTAAATGGAGTTACATGCCTTTAATTATAAATACATATTTTGATTTTTTATAACCTAAAATAAAAGGAATACCAAGTGGCCGAATCAAAATTTACATGATTTGGTTGTTTGTTGATATAAACTCAACACTTACACATAATATTTCAAAATATAAAAATATCACTTTTGAAGTGACAAACTAAATTAGTTTTTTTATAAAATTCTATGAATACTTCAATCTCAATAATTTTTAAAACCCCAAGGATAACTTATATTTTTTTGGTTTTTTTTTTCACTCATCAATTTAATTTATAGTGCTAGATTTCATACTAATGGTTTCATCTTTAGAGAATTTAGTTAAATGGTTTTTTTTTAATTATATTTTATTTTTATATTTAAGTTCCAGTTGAATATGATTTCTTTTTTGGATCATTTTTTATTTTGATTAAACACACAAAAACCAATTGTTTAATTATGTTCTTTTTGTTTTCAAAAACCTCATATCATAAATATATATATATATATATATATATTGTATTGATCTTTGCAGATTTATCAATTGGATCACAAAACAAAATAGTCTTTATAAATGGATAATTATATTGATCTTTAAATATTATATTGATCTTTATAAATTATTAAAAATGATACAAGAATATGTAAGATAACCAGAGACATAATAGATAATTAGATATGGATCATTTCAACTTCATGATCTTATTGTGTGGTGAATATTGTAAGAAAGTATGAAAATAATGACTTATTATGACAACCCGTCCCGCGGACCCCACTAGACCCCGCTAGCTGCCCCAACGGACCGTCTCTGGACCCTGCTAGCCTCCCGCTAGCCGTCCCAACGGACCCCAAGCTGGCCCTGCAGGGCATCGATCCTAACCCATCACTGTGGATATCCAAATCCACCAGTAGGTTATTGGTGCGCCAGGCATTCCTCGAACCCTGTTCCCCACCCTTTAACAACCTTCCCACAAGACAAGTTGCCACCAATTGAGTTGTGTATTTGGATATCCATGGTGAGGGGTTAGGATCGATGCCCTGTAGGACCAGTTTGGGGTCCGTTGGGGCGGCTAGCAGTGAGGCTAGTGGGGTCCGTGGGACGGATTGTCAAACTTATAAGATGTTAATATAAAATAGAAAATGGAGATAAACCTTTTAAAAGATTAAATATATATATATATATATAAGATATACATATCATACAAACTCTAAAACTAAGCTTTTACAATGATATTTGATTTGATATTTTATAACTCATATACAAAACAAAACAAAACAAAAAAAAAAGAGATTTGAGAGTAGTGAAAGAAGATGAGAGAATGAAAGCGTGATAGACTAAGAGAATAAGATAATAAGTATTTATAGGAAGAGAAATGATGAAAAATTACATTTAGAAAAATGAGAGTTACAATTTTAATTTATTGTTTTGTTTTAATACAATTGATTAATACAACTTAGTGGAGAAATAAAGTTAATGCATAATTTATAGGTGGAATTCATATGATTTCAGTTTTATATTATGTGAGTTAAATATGAAAATTAATTGTTTTTAAATTTGTGTTTTAATATAAATATTTTTTTTTGTTAAAATTGCATTGCCAAGTGGACCAATAAGGAGAGAGTGAAACCTTACTTTTATATATATGATTTTTATGGCGGTACAAAAATGAAAGTTAGTTTTAAGGTTTAAAGTGTTAGTAAAATCATCTTAAAGGTTCAAAGTGTTAGTAACATCATTTTAAAGGTTTATAGTGTTATTGAAATTTTCTCGAGGTTTGAAGTGCTACCCAGTGACACTTTGAAGGTTTAAAACGTGATTTTTCCATATATTATATTTGTTTTGGTAAACTTTAGTTTACCGCTACCGTGTGATTAGCATCTAGGCTTGTTATTAATGCTCATTGACCATTTGATTATCTTTGGAATTTTTTGATGATTAGTGAAATAATTAATATCATAGAGATTGATTAGTATTGTTTAGTGATCTAAAACCTAAGGATTAGCTTCATTTATTTGCATGAACTCCACAAGTGAGCAAATAGCCAAATAGTCATTCTTGTCAATTACCTTATCCCACTTATTTCTTGATTTAAACCATTTGCTTCTTTCCCGCCTTATTTGAATTTGAATTTTGTTAGTCTTGTTAATTAAGCTTGTTACAGTTTATAACCAACTTTGTTTGATTAGATGGAATGAATGCATGAATTCTTAGTGTGTTGTTGTTCTTTGTTCGTTGGGGATTAACACTTTTATACTCAATGACATAACCATATACTTGTTGGGAATTTGTATCACAAGTATTCAAATTTCTAAGATAAATAAGCAAGCAAGCAATGAGGTAAATGATTCTTCATTCTTATGGATATTTGTTGTTGATTGCATAACTGGTATGTAGAATTTATGAAACACTGGTTTAGGTGTCAATGATCTGTTATCATTGGCTTACACTTTCAAAATCACACGGTGCACAAGTCAAAATTTTGGCTGGAAAGAAGATTGAGCTTATCACGTATAAGATGAATTATATGGATCCTAGGTTCACCGTTACTTGGTGCAAACATTATGGAATACCAATTGAAATAGGTAAAAAGCTTCATAGAATAAAACTGTCTTTTTTTTCTTTTTTTTTTTTTTTTTTTTTTTTTTTTTTNAAGAATAAAACTGTCAAGATGGTTCTTTTTATTCCTTTATAAACTCAAATAAAATATTTCTTTATCTATGTATTCAACAAATCTCTTGTGACAAAATTCGCTTGGGCAATGGAAGCAGAACCGAACTTCATGTTCTAATGCATTTGGAGAGAAATATCATCATCGTCTTTCTTTTGGTTTTGTTTGGTTTTTACCATGACTTGCTAGTCTCATATGATTTTGCCTTTTGTAGTGGTTTTGTAGCAAAAAAAAAAGAAAAGATTTGTTACTCTAATTTACTCAATGAAAAAATCATTAAAACTCCAGTTTATACATAGACGAGTTCGAATTTACTAGAAATATTCTATATTTTATAAATTTAAATTTATTTTATTTAAATTTTGGTCAAAAATATTTGCATTAATAAGATTCAAAAAAGGAAATACCCATATTGATATAAAATATAGTAGTTGTCAAAACAAAAGAGGATTTGTTGTTTTGTAAATGAAAATATATATACATACGGCTGTTGCAAGTTCTCACATTCAGAATAAGATTTTTTTATTTTATTTTAGAATAAGTTTTTTATTTTGACATAAAATTGGAAGGAAACGTTGGAATAGAGAGCAACAAATAAATAAAAAAAAAAAAAAAAAGGGAACTTTACTCTAATAGCTTAGAAAAGCTTAAAAAAGACTAGAATGTCATTTTTTTCCGAAAATTTTAATGACATATGAACCCTTTGGAAGATGTGTTAGGAAAATAAATTACAAGTGTGCCATTAAAAAGCGATGCCACGTACGTGTTTGTTCTACAACTGTTCAAAGTTTTTGGGGGGGAAAAATTCCCGCTCAAATAATCTATTTAACGATAGACATATTTTTTTCAATAGAGTTATATAAATTTTGGTAGACTTATTGGATAGAGTTTGAAAATTAAGTAGATTAAATTGGTAGAGATAGATTAGTGATGACAGACATAAATATAGTTGACAGAGTTATGGTTATCGGTAGATATATTTGATAGATATATTCTAATGATGATAGAATTATTAATTTTTGATAGAGATATTAGTACAATGGTGACAGATATAATAAGTTAATGTCGGGTGGCAGATTTGTTTGACAGATTTATATAGTCATTTTGGCAAACATATACACTGAGATAGATTTATATGACAGATATAGTTATATGCGATGATAGATATTTCCATATGGATAGACATAATTAAAAGCGATAGAATTATTACTTAATGAAGTGGTAGACATATTTGTTACTGAAATAACAAAAGTTAAGTAGAATTAAACATATAGACGTGATAGAGTTATTTAAATTGACAGATTTATACTATTGCTGTTTTAGGTCAAAACAAAGCATTTTACGAAATATGCTGTGTTTTATTTAATATTAGCTTTATATATGGTTTTAATTGATAATAACATTGAAAGATAAGGTAGTGCAGTGGTTATAGGTTGTTTAAAAGTGTTTCAAATCTGCAGTTCAAAGCTTAGCAGTTAGCAATTTTTTTTTTGTTTAAACTTAATTTGAAAAGGTAAATTCATAATTTGCTCAAGTCACCTTCTTCCCAAAAACCCTAGCGGCCGCTACACATTTCCTGCATTTTGTTCTTCAGATTTTTCCGTTTCTCTTTTTTTTTCCCGTCACTTTCTCACATTTCTTGACCAAAAAAACTTAAATACACCTTTCATTATGAGTTTTTAGCCAAAATTTTAGTAATAGGAGCTTTTTTCTGATTTTTTTTAACGCTTTGACTAAGTCACAACGGCTAACCTCTGCCTCCTCGCCGCGTTAACAGCCGCCGTCGCCGAACTAACCTCCGAATCATAAGAATCCAGTGATGGTTTGTTGCAACGAATCATGTTTTTAGTCATGTGTTATTCCAGACATTTTGTATTATGCAAATTGAGACATGTGAACAATTAAAATGATTCGAAAATCTCCCAAAACCAGTTCAAACCTAAACATTAAAGAGAAAATTAGGTTTAGGTGTATTCTGGCGATTTAGGGTTTCCGATTTATTCTTGCGATTTAATCTATCATCAGAAAAATACAAATATTACAAAAAATAAAAAAAAAACCAACAAACCAAACTAGAGATTTGTTCCTAGATTGATTGATTCACTCTTTGATCAATGGAGAACTTCTCTCCTTCTGTTAATTTTCTTCTGCCGATCTCAGATCCATCCAAGAGATGCATCAAATTCTTCCGGTTCTAGAATGAAGCTCTTCAAATCTTCTCCAAAAATCATCAACTCTGGGAAGGTTCACCACCGATTACGTGCATATCTGGTGTGATTCTTCTCTTTAATTTGCTCTTATAATATGAGCAAAATAATCCCCTAAGACACAACGCAAACTGTAAGTAATCCAAACAAGATTGAACACAGAATAAGAGCTCCACTAAAAGCACCGTATATTGCCATACACATCAAAGCATATTATGAGACATAAACGTCAATTACCTTTCATGGATACATAAAAGCCGAACATGGTCGCCACTTATGTTCGATTCAGAACTCTTCATTAATTTCCATGCCCATCACTATCACAAATACGAATGTGTTATGCTCTTTTTGATCAAATCCTAAATTAATGATAATCTGGATCCAAAGTTCAAATCCTAAATAACATGGGAGCAAGTCCGACATAGATCTCCTTTGGTACCGTGGGCGAAGATTGTTTGGTTCAAACAGCATGTTCCGCGCTACTCCTTCATTGCCTGGTTAGCAATGCTCAACCGGCTTCCCACTCGAGATAGACTCCACAGGTGGGGAATGAATGTTCCTACCTCTTGTGTGTTATGCTCGTCTGAGGTTGAGAGCCATGCCCATTTGTTCTTTGAATGCCCATTTGCCTCTAACTTGTAGGGTTTTCTAGCTGCAAAGTTCATTTCAAACCCTCCCTGCAACCTCCTTGCCGCTGCATCGTGGATTGCCTCTCGCAATTCGCCTTCTCAAGCTAACCTAACCGCCATCCTCAAGCTCCTCCTTACGACTATCCTCTATCACGTATGGAAGGAGCGAAATTCCAGGATCTTCGCCAACGCCGCCTCCACCATCCACCAACTCCGTACTGCTGTTGATCGTGCAATGCGGGACAGGCTTCTGTCCTTCACGGGCCCTTCTGTGCACTCCTCTCTCCTCCTTACTTACTTCTCGCATGTTTCTCCTGTATCCTTTTTGGTGTAAATAATTTTTTTTTCTGTCTAATGTTCCTGTACTAATGGGTAGTTTTTGTAATAGTAGAACCTTCTGTTTCTTTTGGAATGAAATCTTCACATTAAAATCAAAAAAAAAAAAAAAGTTCAAACAAAATACTAGATCTTTGGAATCAACAAACTTGTTTTGAATCAAATCATTTCTGTCCTACATGTTAGCTATCATTAACACTAAGGAACCAAAAATTACAATAAAACATTCTTACCAACGAATTGGACAGTGGCATGGCCTGGATGTGGAACAAGATACAAAGACGAGAGACTCCATTGACAACCCACACCTCGGCGGCTCCACAAACCCAGAAACAAAGACGATAGGCTTCATTAAATACAAAATAAAACTAGAAGGGAAAAGAAACTCACTCTGGCGGCGACAATGACGATGAGGGCTTGTAAATTGCCAGAATAAATCGGAAACCCTAAATAGCGATTTGGGGGCGAAGAGAAAAATGAAAAGGATTAATTAGGGTTTTTTTTTTGGGTGTTTTTCTTATATAATTTCAGTTTTTTTCTGTTTTTAATTTTAAATGACATGAATTTTAAATACGTGAAAATAATAAGGCTTTAAAGTCAATTTTCAAATTTTATGTGTTATTTGAGTAAAAGTTTGGTCAGATGTGTTATTAGAGTAAACCATCTAACTTATATGTGTTGTTTGAGTAATTTTTTCAAAAAGAAAGTTGTAGAATAACATTTTGTTTGCAATGCTCGTAGACAAAAAGAAAAGAAAAGAGAGAATCTGGAGAGAGAGAGAAAGAGAGTTTTGGGGGAAGACGATCAGAGACTATGGCGAGCAGTTTCGAAGATTTGGGGTTATCGGAGGGTCTGTTCAGAGCAATGCTTTATGCTTTACAAAAAAGGCATTTGCCTTAGGCCACACAAAAAAATAAGCAAATAATGGCCACATTTTCTTTTGTACACTAGACTGAGCATTTTTTTTATGTAGTGTTTTAGGAAATTTTTGGAAAGAAAACTCAACATGCACATAAGTTTTGTTTCTTTTTTTTTGCTTAATATAAGCTATTATATCTTATTCTTTAAAGATTTTTTTTTAAAATTAATAATATTTCTTTTTCTTATAACCAAAAAAAAAATTTCTCTTAAAAATAAAATATGTGAAGTTTCATTTAAAATTTTGTTTTAGGCCTCTACGGACCTTGGCACGGCACTGGGTCTGTTAGCTGCGATGCAGGATCGCTGTCGTCTGGAAAAGCCGACGCCTATTCAAGATACCACTCTTATGAAGATGATCGGAGGATCAAGCGTGATAGCAACAGTTGGATCCGGTGCCGATAAAAGCACTCTGGTTGCAATGGCGGTGTGTGGGATTGTGAACTGATTTTGGTCAAAAATATTTGCATTAATAAGATTCAAAAAAGGAAATACCCATATTTGGTTATAAAGTTTAACAACATAATGAATTTAATTCCTAATTGTACAACATGTGTACTAATGAGGTTTAGTCATAAGATTTTTAAACATATTCAACTTGTGATAGCTTTTAATGTGTCTATTTTAAATTGATGATAGATCCCAAAGACTTAATAATAACAATTGTTTGCTCTTCAGTTTTATTTGTACAACTTTTTAAGTAACAAAATCCTTAGAACCAAGTCTTGGATTTTTTTTGGTTATGTGTGTGTTGGTTTCTTTTTGATACATATTATTAAAACAAACGACAATAATTGTGGTATATGATGAAGTCAAAAATCTACATGTGTTGGACAACAAAAGTGTGTCGTGGGTTTGCTATTTCTTTTGCAAAATCTCATAGCTTGCCTAGCATGAAAGCCACCAACTATGATGATAAGGAATGATAGTTTTATTGTAATTGATTTTTAGATTAATATTATTCCATAAGACTTTAACTATTCTTTATAGCTTCGTTACTCTTCCTATTTGCAAAGTTTAAGAGCACCCTTATTATCATTTGTGTGGGTGTATTTAAATATAAAACTATAATAAAAAATTAAAAACAAATTAATTGATGAACTGGAAAGATATGTCTAGAGACACTTTAAATCCCAAAAAGGCTAGTGTCTTTAATTTTTAATATTTTTTAGTTGGTATTAATTACGGTTATAAATTTCTTATCTTGTAATCTAAATTATTTGAACAAGATTTCAGTTTTTTTTGTTCTTAATGTAAATTAGTTTGGTTTTGGTTCTAGTTGATGCAAAAAAAAAAAAAAATAATAAATTTGTTGAGATCTAGTTGATGCAATTTATAGTTTGGAGTTGGTTTTAGTAATAATATAATCTTGAAAATATTAATAATATATGCAATTTGTTTTGGTTAAACAAATTCCAAATTTCCAATTTGCTTTCCCATTGATTTTCCGGTTACACACATTTCGTGTGTTATTCACTTATTCTTAACAACAAGAAGGATATATTAAATTGCCAAATGACCCTTTAAACTGGAGTGGACACATGTGAAAAAAAAAAAAAAAATAGGCCCAAAAACCCAGAAAACAACCAGAGATAAAGGCGACGTGGCTGATTAAAGCCATTCCTCGGAGCTCAAACTTTGAAACAGAAACCAAAACACGACATTTACGTTTTTACGAAGTCTTATTATTATAACCTCTGCTGCGTTCAATTAGCTGTCGTGGTTACATCTTCTTCTAACTCACAAAGCTGTTGTACTTTTGTCTTTTTTTCAGAAACTCTGATTCAGTAAAAAAAGAATCTTCAAATCTCTCTCTCTCGAGAGACCAGATTCTCTCATCCGGATTTGGATTGAAACCCTTTTGCTTTTCGAGAAATGTCGGACGGCACAGATCAGGCTCAACCACCGCCGGAGAACACTTCTAATCCGGTAGATCCGTCGAAGTCACGGAAGCGTGCGACCCCTGGGGATGATAATAATTGGCTTCCTTCTGATTGGAGAACCGAAGTTAGGGTTCGAACCTCCGGCACTAAAGCTGGTGTTGTCGATAAGGTAATTGGCTTCCTCCTGGTCTCTGTGTTCATCGAGATTTGCTTAGTCCTTTAGGAATGGAATCTTGTGAAAAGTTTATTGAGAAATTGTCTGTACAAATTGATTGATATGTTCTTTCTTGATTTGAAATTGGGAAAATTTGATTATTTTGGGTATTTTAGAGACTCTTCAGTGTGTAATGAAGATTATAGATACATAGATAGATTTAGTGGGTTCTTACCTAAAATGCATGATGAAGATTTTGCTCTGTGTCTGTGTGTGTGAAGGATGGCCATTTAGTAATATTTGAATGTCTGGTTCTGTAATGTAGTTCTACTACGAACCTATTACGGGTCGTAAGTTCCGGTCCAAGAACGAGGTTTTGTACTACTTGGAACACGGGACGCCTAAAAAGGCCGTCAAGAAAGCGGATAACAACGGAGACCTGCATCCTGAAGTGAGTGAGAAAAACGTTTCTCTTTGTTAGTTTAAAGTTTAAACCCTTTGTTTGCTTCTTCCTTTACTTGAACTGTTTGTCTTTGCACATTTCTTTGTAGCATTCTGAAGGTCGAGGAAGCAGTAGTAGGCGGCAGACCAAGTCCAACAAAAAAGCTAATGAGCCACCGCCACCGCCAAAGCCTGTGAACTTTGATTTTATGAATGTGCCGGAGAAGGTCACTTGGACGGGGACTGATGGTTCAGATAAAGCTTGGTGGCCTTCCATTGGGGACTACAAGATTCAAGAATCTGTCAGCCAAGATTGGGACAAAGCATTCACTCTTGTCACAACCCGAAACGCTTGGAAACCAATGTTTTAGAAGAAGATTGCTGCTGCAGCTCAAATAACAGAAGCGCTAGAGAATCATATCTATTTGGTACTTTGGATTTTGCTTTCATTTGTTTAACATGTGTAATGTAGGTTAATGATATTTTAATTTGGGTTGTAATATACTTTATAACGTTTCGTAGAGATTTTGAAGGCAATGTATGTCAAATATTATTGCCTTTGAGAGAATCATTGAGTAACAAAGTTTTGAAATCTGAAATTTAGTGGGTGGAGTTAGACGAGCCATGTTACTTCGCTTCTCAGTTCTCTCTGCTTTAAATCAGAAAAGCATCAGCTTTGTACATAAGACTCTACCTATTTTTTTTTTTTTGTCAAACAGACTCTACCTATCTAGGCTGCTTCAAATCTAATACCATTTACAATCTTTTACGCTTCCTAAAGGGTATTATGAAAATCCAATAAAAAGCGTCTGTAGTCCAACGGTTAGGATAATTGCCTTCCAAGCAATAGACCCGGGTTCGACTCCCGGCAGACGCATTTTATTTTTATTTTTGTTTCCCCCCCGCCATAATCATCTGCTTCGACTATATATATGTCTATAATAATACAGATGGAACCGGTCATAATTATACTTAAAACTAGATTATGAGCTGCGGTATACCGCGGAACAAGTTTTTTTTTTGTTTTTTTGTTAATGTACTATTTTCATAGTAATTTTGCTAATGTACTTTTTTGTTAATTTTAGTGATCTAGTATATAATACGCGATATACCACACAACAATTTTTGTTTAATACAGTCTTAATAAATCAGTTTGATTCGATATATTTTATATTGATGTTGTTAAAATAGTAAAATGAGGATTTAACCCGTATTGAAGTAACATATTAATGATATTTTATGTTTTAATATTATCAATTTACTCATGTCATGTCATATAACCAGTCATGTAATATAACTCGTTTGTGTTATTTTAAAAATTTAATATGTTTAAATATTCATAATTTTAAACTTTTTGTTATGTTAAAATATCAGTTATAAATTATAATCTTCTTAAAATTTTATAATTTATTATATACGGTAGATTTAATATATATGTATGTTGAACACACAATTTTTACATTAATTGAGTAATATATGTTTGTTTTAAAAACACAAATTCACAATATATGCAGAAAAAATATTTTTATTAACTTTATGTTTTATATAATGATTTACTACATTTAAAATTTTAAATAAAAAAGATTATAGGAAAATAATTTTTTTTAATCTGGAATAAATCTTCTAAATATCTATATTAATGATAGAACATTATATGTATGGATATTTTAAAATATTTTAATTATGTTTGGTTAGAAATTTAACAAAACTTGTTTGGATATGAATATAAGCATTTAATGGTAAATGTTTCCAAAAACATAATTTTGAGCAAAAACTGCTGCAAAAATACTAGTATAGATTTTTCCATTGAAGAAATTGACCAATAAATAACATATATATTAAATTTCCAAGAATAATAGATATACAAACAATAAAATAAAAGATTATCTCTTAGAAGTACGATTATATGTTAACTATAACAAACATGCTAATGTTGTAATGTAAAAATGGCATGTCAATGGCTGTGGTTAAAAAGCTAAATAATGTTTTTTTAATGTTGGAAAAGCTGAGCAAAACATGAGTTCTTTGTGAAGTGACTTTAATGCAGTGGCCAAAAGTAAGTCCTTAATGCACAAGACACCATCACACCAGGGATCGAGCGTAGAGATTAGACTAATGGACCGGCTTTTTGTTGCCCAATGGTTGACAAAAAAAAAACATGAGTTCTTTATCTTGCTCCAACAAAAAAACACCACTATTTGCCAATTAAAAGTACAAAAAAAATCTATAAGGAAACATAATACAATAAGTCAGTAAATACTTTGGTTTTGTATTATTGTGAGATGATGTACTAAACATATATAAAAGTTTTGGTAGCAATATTATAATGTTTGGAGTTTTAAGTTTGTAGTTTTTGCATATAAGAGAGTGAACGGTTTTTAATTAATCACTGATTTGATTAAGAACCAATTTTTATTGATGCACAAAAGAAGATATGAAAATGTTTTACCTTATGTTATGTGGCTTCAAAACCTAAGTAAATACTAGTTGATATTTTTGTCTTCATACATATTTTTGAATTTTGTATTTGAAATAAAATTTTCGACTCTCAATAGTAATTTGAAAATTTGAAAGAATGAAGCAGTTATAAATTATTATATGTTTGATAATTAATTTTTGGCAACGAGGATTCCAAAACTTCTATAAAAGACAAGACCCAAAGAAAAAATCCATAACTTTGCTATAATTGACCAAACCAGTAGCAAATCCATTACAGACGTTTGAAGCAGGTGATCTACTAGGACAAGGTAACAGACCCTAAAAGAAATCTTTCCTTTTTACTGCTAAATCTATCAAAGAAAATCCTATACGGTTTCTATTATACAGTATTCGAATGAGTGGATGAACCAGAACAGCTGCACGAAAGCTGGTGGACTTGCTGGCAAATAAAGAAATTGCATAATCAAGTACTATTATTCTGAGCGAGGGGAAAAAAAAATCAACAAAACCAAAAACAAAAACAACAAAAAAAACGTTTGAAATTCTCCATGTGATTTGCATAAGTAGATATGATGCTGAGAGGTCCATTCCGGCGTCTAAATTGGTCATCCACAACTCCTTCAACCACAACCGTTCTGAAGCTGTTAGCCTTGGGATCAAATTATATAATCCGAAACGGACTCTCCAAAGCTGATGGTACATAAATAAACTCGCCAGCATCATTGACACCGCTCAAGTGTAATCGGGTTTTTGAAATCGGATCATCGCGAGTGAAAGGTAAATGGAGATGTTTACAAGACCACTCCTCTTTCTCGGCATCTTCCAGAATCCACATGGTAATATCATCATCTTCTGAAGAAACACTAACTAACTTCCCCTCATAAACTATGAGGAAACAATAAGAAAAGGACCATGGTACTTTTATTACACTCAACTTTTCTGACCGGACATGGAACCTCACCAAAAACTGAGAAAGACAATCATATATATGAGAGGCCACATAGTAGACAACCCCGTCAATGCATCGTCCAGAGCCAGAAGGGGTATGTTCAGGAGTACCTTGGATGACTCTCCATGATTCTTCAGCTCCTCCTCCCAGTGTAAGAGCCCGAGGCTGATGATTGTTGCACTTAGGAAAATGACAAGAAGGGATAGACAACACTTTGTATGTACCATCTATCGGATCATATCCTAGAAAGTTAAACGGGAATAACCAGCGACGGTTGGGTATGGGTAAACTCGAGAAACGCCTCGTGGTTGGGTTCCAGATTTGGGATTGTCCTGATATATTATGGCAGATCAGGCCATTGACCGACTCTCAGCTTTTAAAGACACCAAATTGAGGATATGTCATCGAATAACTGTCTGCCACTACTAGAGGGTTCTTCTCCTTTGAACTCTGGTTTTCTAACAAGGACAGAACAAACAGCTTGTCGTTTTCTCTTAACAAGATGACAAGACAGGGTGTAGAATTAGATATCGAACCAACTTTCTTCATTAATTCACAAAACAGAGTATTTATACAAGCGACTCGACACAAAGAGATAGACTCGAGACTACGAGAATATAGGACCACAAGTCCTTATCAACACAAAGAGATAAACACGACACAAAATACAAGTCTATCCGTAATACTCCCCCTCACGGTGGAGGGTGCAGGTCACGAACGCCCAACGTGGACAAAATGTAATGAAACTGATCACGTCCAAGTGCTTTGGTGAAAATGTCGGCGAGCTGCTCAGTCGTACGAACATGCTGTGTAGTAATAATGCCGTCGCGAACCGCATCACGAACGGCATGACAATCGTTTTCAATATGCTTCGTACATTCATGAAAAACCGGATTAGTAGCAATATGAAGAGCAGCTTTACTATCGCAAAACAAACGAGCTGGCGCAGCTTGGTCGATGCCTAATTCCTTTAACAACTTGCGAAGCCACTTGATTTCTTTAAGAGCAACAGACATGGCCCGGTACTCGGCCTCTGCGGAAGAGTGTGAAACAGTTTTCTGCTTTTTAGTTTTCCATGAGACAGGAGAACCACCAAGCAAGACTACATACGCACTAAGCGACCGACGTGTAATCGGACAAGAACTCCAATCCGAGTCATAGTAAACATCGATAGTCAAATCCAGCGACGACTGAAGCAAAATGCCATGACCAGGCGAACCACCTAAATAACTGACCACACGCAAGGCTGCTTCCAAATGAGCTTCTCGCGGAGTTTGCATAAATTGAGCCAAGACATGAACAGCATAACTTAACTCAGGCCGGGTATGTAATAAGTACAGAAAACGACCAATAAGACGACAGTAAGACCTAGGATTCGTAAGTAGCGGACCATCATCAGTAGCAAGGTGATGATTTTGTTCCACAGGAGTATACGCAGGACGAGTACGAAGATCATCACCATGATCAGCAACAATGTCAAGAGCATACTTGCGTTGAGACAAGAAGAAACCGTCAGGTCCACGACTAACTTCGAGACCAAGAAAATACTTGAGCTTGCCCAAGTCTTTCATAGAAAAGCACCGACTGAGATAATCTTTAAACTTTTGGAGCATGTAACTATCATTTCCACAAATGATAAGATCGTCAACATAGATCAAAACATGAAGCTCAATGTTCTTCCGGGTATATGAGAAGAGAGAATAATCATCATATGACTGGAAGAAGCCAAACCGCAAAAGTGCATCGGACAACTTCTTGAACCAACAACGAGGGGCCTATTTCAAACCATACAAGGACTTGCGAAGACGCCAAACCTTGCCAAGATGAGACTGACGAAAACCCGGAGGAAGCTTCATATATACCTTCTCATCAAGATCACCATGGAGAAACGCATTATGTACATCCATTTGGTAAACCTCCCAGTTCTTAGCAGCAACAAGACGAAGAAGTGTACGAATTGTCGTCATGCGAACCACAGGAGCAAAAGTCTCCTTGTAATCGTCCCCCTCAACCTGATTATAACCAAGAGCAACAAGCCTTTCCTTGTAACGTTCCACAGAACCATCGACATTGTACTTTGTCTTATAAATCCACTGACAACCAATCGCCACTTTGTTAGGAGGAAGATGAACCAGCTCCCTGTTTTATTATGTTCCAGTGCCTCAACCTCGTTAGACATAGCATTGTTCCAGACTTTGATCTTAACAGCTTCTTGAAAGTGTTTAGGCTCGTCATGGTTAGCGATTGCCGCAAGAAAAACACGCTGTGCTGGTGAAAAATGTTCATCAGAGACATAATTTGTGAAAGGAGATAGAAAGGTACCTGGGACCGAAGACGAAAACTGTGACGAGAAGGCAGGAAGAGCGTTTGATGATGGTGTGTGATTAACATTGTACAAGACGTAATCACTAAGCCGCACAGAAGGCTTCGTAGGACGTTGACTTTGACGAGGAAGAGGTGGAGCAGGTAAAGCCGTCAGAGCCGGTAATACAACAAGTAGAACAGAATCCTCATGAAGACAGCTAGACGAGACAACCGGAGGCAGAGCAGGTTGACTCGAGACAACAGAAGATGGTTCAACAGCAGGAACTACCGAGTCTGTAACAACCGGAACAGAGGAGACAGGAACAGAACCTACATCAACATTGTCAACCGCCGGTGAAAGAGACTCAGTGCCAGATTCTGGCACAAGAGAAGCAACAGAGCTCCCCCTTGCATCCGAAGTAGAAACAATCCAATCATCATAATCAGAAGTCGGAGAAGAAGACACAAAGGGTAAAGATGCGGCTGATACAACAGTCGCATAAGGAAACACATTCTCTTGAAAAATGACATCCCGCGAGACAAGGAACTCGTTTCTCTCAATATCAAACACCTTCCAACCTTTCTTGCCAGAAGAATAGCCAACAAAAACACACAAACGACTTTGCTGGCCAAACTTATCTTTGTCTCGTGTAAGTCGGTGAACATAACACGCAGAACCGAAGACACGAAGTGTATCATATGAGGGTTTGGAACCATGGAGCAACTCAAAGGGACTGCGACCCGAATGTATAGAAGATGGTGTACGGTTAATCAAATATGCAGCAGTGAGAATAGCCTCACCCCAGAACTTAACCGGTAAATTTGCCTGAAACAACAATGCCCGAGCAACATTGAGTATGTGCCGATGTTTCCGTTCGACACGTCCGTTCTGCTGAGGCGTACCAACGCAAGATGTTTGATGAACAATTCCATTAGTACGAAAGTGTGAAGAGAGACACATGAATTCTGTTCCATTATCAGTTCGAACAACCTTGACAGCTTTACCAAATTGTTTTTCCGTGTATTGTAAGAAATTTGTAAGAACTCCCCGCACTTCGGACTTCTCAAGCAAGAGAAACGTCCAAACTGCTCGAGAGAAGTCATCAACAATAGTCAAAAAATAAACCGCACCACAAGAGGAAGGTACACGGTACAGACCCCAAACATCACAATGTATCATCGAAAAACAATCTGTTGTTTTATTAAGACTATCTGGAAAAACAGCTCTCGTTTGTTTGGCTCTAAAACAAACGTCACAAGGCGTAGAGTCAACAGTAGACGAGGAGCGAGAAAACACAGGTAAAGCTGAAAGAACAGAAAAACTAGGGTGTCCTAAACGCCGATGCCACAGCGCAGGATCAGAAACCGCACTTGCCATATGGACCTTTGTTGTAGCCACATCCGTAAAATAATACACACCATCACGCTCTTCACCGCTTCCAATCAAAGTCTTCGAAAAACGGTCCTGCAAAACACAAAATGTGTCAGAGAATGTGGCAAGACACTTTGTTTGTTTCAAAATCTTAGAAACAGAAATCAAAGTGCAGTTGAGTGAAGGCACAAAAAGAACATTTGTCAACTTGACATCATGTGAGAGTGGAAAAACCCCATGCTTATAGCAAGGTTTTACTTCCATCAGCAAATCCAACCGGACTTGGTGGAATAAAGACCACATCGGTTAACAAAGAGAGAGTCCCCGTCATGTGATGGGATGCTCCAATATCCAAAATAACGTTGCCAAATTTAATCTTACCAGACAACTTGTCGCTTGTATAAATACTCTGTTTTGTAGAATTAAATATCGAACCAACTTTTTTCATTAATTCACAAAACAGAGTATTTATACAAGCGACTCGACACAAAGAGATAGACTCGAGACTACGAGAATATAGGACCACAAGTCCTTGTCAACACAAAGAGATAAACACGACACAAAATACAAGTCTATCCGTAATACAGGGACTTTTTGATCGAGCTGCGAAAGACTTAATGAAAGATGGAAGGGTGGTGGCTGATGAACACAGATTCGACACGCAGCGCGACTTGCCAACAGATTTTGCAGGAAGCCGTACGAGTACCTCCAAGATTAGATCCATAGGAATTGAGGTGCCTTTCGACGATGATGAAAAGTCTTTTATTGCCGTAATCCTTTTTCCTGTTTTCTCTGGATCTTCTTGCTCCCCCATCATCGACGCCGCTCAACCCTAATTCTTCTCTCTCTGTTTTCCTGACGGCTGTTTCTAGCTGTTTGGTTTTCAAAGTTACTTGTTAAAGGGATTACGACACTTATGAATTGTATAGTTAAGATTTGACATGTATGATGTATCAAATCTAAAATTATTAAATATATATATATATAATGTAAAAATTCAAACTTATTTTAAAAAGGATATATATATATATATATATATATATATTATATAAAGTTTGATGTCAATTGTATTGTTCAGATTTCGACATATGTCAATTCTAAATTTATTAAAATTTTAAAAAATAAAAATATAAAATAGAGAAAAGAAAACCTAATTTTATTTAAAAAAAAATTTAGAAACCTTTATAAACTTCCAAAATGTATAACAAAAGTTTTGTTTTTAACAGTTTTAAAATTATTAAAAGGCAATTATAAGAAAATTATAAAATTTAAACAGCTTTAAAATTTAGAAAAGATCATTATAAGGAAATTATGTATATATATATCATAAAATTAGAAATTATAATATTGTTTACAAGAAAAAGAATTACATTTTATATAAGATAAAAAATAATTCAATGATGACAAAAAAATGATTGTGAAAATTATACAATTATTACTGTTTCTACAAAAATGTAAATACTCACCTTTACATAAAGAAAAAGATTGTTGAAGTGAAAAAAATAAAAAATAAAACTAGATCGTCTCATATTATTTTCACCAATCAAATAATTTATTCAATAAGCTATTTAATGAGTTTATAAAGACAATTTGTTGGTAGTAGTAAAGACTAAAAATTATATTTTAAAAATAAAATATATTTGTGTGTACAAATACATTTTTAATGGTAATGTAGATAGTATATTTGTAAATGGATATACATTAGTGAATTATAGGAAAAAACAACTATTTTCTATAACTAAAAGTTTATCTCTTATTCTCTTTACTTTTATACATTGTTTTTACTTACGAAAAGAATTAAATATATATTCTTTGTTAAATTTAATTTAATTTTAATAACTTGAACTCATCTACAACTATTTTCTTTAACAAAAATTATATCTATTTACTTTTTCTTTTTCTTTTTCAACGAAAAAAATAAATTAAAAGGATTTATCTTGGTTAGTTGCCCAAGCTGGAAGGAAAGTGTTTACAAAAGAAACTTCAGAAATAAGAGAACGTGAAGCACGAACAAGACAATCTGCCTTCATATTTGATGCACGCGGAATCCAAGAGATGGAGAATAGTGGGAAGGACTCCAACGAGTTAAACTCATCGAGCAGGTTGGAGAAGGATGACCAATCTTCAGAAGACTGCACCATAGTGAGTAACTCAGCACAATCAGTCTCGAAATGTTGACAAGAAATCCCTGCAGCACGTATCCGCTTCATGGTCAACAATAACGCTTCTAACTCCGAATGTAGGGGGGAAGGGCTCCGTCTTAGGCACTTGGCCCCCAACAACAAGGTTTACTCCTCACCAACACAACACCACCAGCCCAATCATGAATGCAAATTGGCTGCTTTACAAGAACCATCAATCTAACAACCAGGTGAATAAACCTAGACATCCGAAGACGAAGATGGAGATGACATGACCACCGTAAAAGAGAGCGCCTCTTCCCAGACTAACTTATCTCTCGAAGCCTGAACAATTATATCATTTGCCTCGATCTCTAAACCTTGAAAACTCTTTTATTTATGGCCTTCTAGATTGCCTATAAAATCCATTGTAATTGAAAAAGTTGATCAGGATCACCCTGTTGAGAGGCATTCCTACAGACAACAAAATCCAAATTCGAGTACACCAACTCATATGGAAAACCCTCTAACGAGACCGGAGTAAGATAGATCCCAAACTTCACTAGAGCGAGGGCATTCAAAGAAAACATGATGAATAGTCTCAACCGCGGAGTCGCACCTTTTACACCAAATATCACATTGGACACCTCGGTGTATCTACTTACTTTTATAGATAGTTTTTACTTACTAAAATTATTTACTTTATATTCTTTGTTAAATTTAATTTTTTAATTTAAAAACTCTAAACCGCACATCGGACGGATCCTAATCTAGCATATATATATATAACATCAAACCCACTTTTGAGGATCAATTTAAAATAACAGCAGTTTAGATTTGTTAATTTTTAAAAAAGTGACAATGTTTTGATCCAACAATTGTGTTTCTTCATCATAAGCATAACTTTCAATGTTGGCACCTCTTAATTTTACGTACCTTTTTGTTTCGCACCTCTAATTTTTTCACAGCTGTTTATTTTGTACACCTTTTTATTTATATAGATAAAGATTTTTATGGATTTTGAAAAGAGTTTTTATTTCCCTGAGTATTATTTCACACTTCCGAGTTTTAAAAAATCTAATTATTGTTTTTTTTTCAATTTATTAATCGGCATTGATTCACTTTTCTTCGTTGAAATCTGGATAATTTTATTTATTGATTCATTTATCCAATCTTTATTTGGTGTCATTTTCCATCTTATACCCATATCAATCATCTCAACCAAATATTAATCTAGGTGATTGATTGTGACTTCTAATTTTTCATAGATCTATCTTTTAAGTCAATTTAGTTGGTTGTAGCTATGTGCTCTCTCACACTGCTTCTCTTATTATATTTTGTAAATTTTGACAGACTAATGATTTAATTTTTGATTTACGTGAATATCTTCCAAAATTGATTATGTGACTAAGATTCGGCAAACCTAAATTCAAATATCTTGTTAACATTGTTCTCTTATTGTTCTTGAATCGATTTTTGTATTTATTACAAAATTATTATTTGATTAATTTGTTTTCTTTGGAGTTTGAGGATATGACTGATTAATGTTAGACATTGTTTCACTAGGGAATTTGTATCATATAGTTACGTTTTTTCCTACGAACAATTTAATAACAAATAATATCTAGAAACGGTTACATATTATTGATAAAATTTAAATTAATAGATATTGTAGCTGTAATTAGTTACTAAGTGTAGCTATATAATGACAAATAGTAACATACATAATTTGTAGCAAAAATGCTACATATTTTGTGACACAAAATATTGTAACACCGTGATACACAACACAAATGTAGCAAATTCATAGCAAAAATTGTTTGGAAACTAGAACCAACACTTAGAAAAAAAAGTAACATTTCCCTTTATTATTTTGTTTGGAGACAGACAATTTTTTAAAAAAAAACTTAGACCCAAAAAAAAAACTTCGTAGATCTCTTCTCCTCTCTATCGTTGATGTCTGACCTACTCTTCTACTGTCTCTGCCGCTATAGCTGAACCGCGCTCCCCCACCCTCATACTCCTCGTCCACCTCCTCCGTCTCTCTTTCATTCGACCCAACTCACCCAAACCCTACATCACCTTAAATCGAATCTACATGCCTCTCTTGCATATAAGACTAGAATTGAAAATTCATTCTCTTTGTGGTTTCAACAAGTCTAAATGAATTCAATGTGGCAACGTCTCTCATTTCGGGTAAGCCTCTTTCTCTCTTGCGCTGGTGAATTCTATTTGTGGGGTTTTAATCTGATAGGAGGTTAATTTAGGGTTTATAAGTTTTAGGTTTGAATTTGGTGTTGTTTAATTTTTTTTTTGAATTTTGAATTTTGCTGGATTTGTGAATTTTGTTATGGGGTTTGGATTATGTTTGAATATTCTACTTAGATTTCGTTTTGTATTTTGTTTAATCTCTCACAAATTTAGCTTATAGATGACTTTATTATATGTTAGTTTGGATTATGTTTAAATATTCTACTTAGATTTCGTTTTATATTTGACATGGTTTGTTTGTCTTCTCGATTTCCTATCCCTTTTATCTTGATCTCTAATCTCATATTGAAATTGTTATCAAATCATGTGTTTCTAATAGCTGATAGCATGATAATCTGAATTCATTGGATGTTGGAACAGAACATTCATAATTGGTCCTTGTTGCAAATGGTGTATCTGATTTTAACAAGAAGAGGTAAATTAAACATTCATTTTTGATCCTTGTTAAACTTTTCTTAAATTGGCAAGTAAGAAAAATTTGCAGGTCAGATAAAGCTTTGTCGTTTAGCTGCGCTTGTTTAGTTTTAACTGCTAAAATTGAAGAGATATCCGTTTCTCTCTCAGGAACTACGGGAAGAGTCTAAGCCTCTCTCACATGCGTTAAGAGAAGACAGAACATCCCAGGTGCGTTTATGAGCAGCTCCACTGTCCTAAAAGCTGGAATCAATCACAAAGTTATATTAACTTTCTAGTCTCTTATTTGTAATGTCCATTTCCTCTTTTAAACACACCGGTTTGAATTTCATTAGACATATGAGTTTTGATGGAAGGGTGGTGGCTGATGAACACAGCTTCGACACGCAGCGCGACTTGCCAACAGATTATGCAGGAAGCCGTACGAGTACCTCCAAGATTAGATCCAGGGGAAATGAGGTTCCTTTCATCATCGACGCCGCTCAACCCTAATTTCTTCTCTCTCTCTGTTTTCCCGACGGCTGTTTCTCGCTGTCTCTCTCTCTCTCTCTTTTAATCGGAGACGAGACAATAAACACAAGTTATGGCTTTAGTGTCTTCCTCAACGATTTCTTCAACAGCAAGCCTTCAAAAGATAAGTCACACGAGAAGAGACAGAAAATTAGGGTTTCAAAAGATTAAAGGATTATGACGTAAGAGCAAAAATATAAATGGACTTGGAAAAGATTCTCTGTACATGAAGATTCTTAAAACTTAAATTGAAAATTTGAAAAGTTTACAAATCCAATATTTAGTTCCGATTTATATGCAAATTAAAAAGGAAAACAATATAACATTTGCATAAAAATCGGGAATGTTGCTACTAGCATATTTTGTTTTATTCGATTTTTGGTAATATATTTTCACAATGATAATTACTAGCATATTACAAGCATATCTGATTGTTTCTGAATATTGAACTTGTTCTTTATTTCTGTTGCACTAGATTGTTCTCTATTACTCTGCATGCAAGTCGTTTAGCTTGTTATTGCTTGTTCTATCATTTGTTTATCCATGTTTGGCTTTCGTCCAGTAGTTTAATAAGTTTGTTCACTTATTGGATAGTTAAACCTCTTTGAATTTGGCTTGACTTGTTTTATCTTGATGCATCTTAATTGTTAGTGAAATTCCCAATGGGTTAATTGAGACCTTCTAGGGTAAAAATTCTAGTATCAAAAGGTGAAGTCGTGAAGAATGCCCATTGTTTCGAAAAGAATATGATTTTGCAATGTTTGAAATGTGTGGTTTTGTAATGTAGTTTTGCTACGAACCATAACTGGTTCGTAACTTCCAGGAGGTTTTGTACTACTGGGAATACGGGATGCCTAAAAAGGCTGTTAAGAAAGAAAAAACGGAGACTTGTATCCCGAAGCGAGTCAGAAACGTTTCTTTCTTCCCAACTTTATTAGTAGACAGACACCACCTTAAAAGTTTAAACCCCTTGTTTGCTTCTTCCTTACTTGAACTGTTGATTTTGCAATTTTATAAGCATTCTGAAGGTCGAGGAAGCAATAGTAGTAGTCCAACAAAAAAAGTAATGAGCCACCCCCAAAGCCTTTGAACTTTGATTTTATGAATGAACGGGATAAAGTCACTTGGACGGGGACTGATGGTGGCCTTCAATAGGGGAGTACAATATTCAAGAATCTGCCAGCCAAGATTGGGACAAAGCATTCACTCTTGTCACAACCTAAAACGCTTGGAAAACAACGTTCTAGAAGAAGATTACTGATGCTGCTACTCAAATCAAATAACACAAGCGCTTGAGAATCATATCTATCAAAGTTATGAATCATTGAGTAACAAAGTTATGAAATCTGAAATTTAGTGGGTGGAGTTATATGGGCCATGTTACTTCACTTTCTCAGTTAACTCTCTGTCTCTGCTTTAAATCAGAAAAGCATCAGCTTTGTGCATAAACTTTACCTATCTATATCATTTGGAATCGTTTACGTTTGATAAGGAATAGTATGAAAATCCAATAAAAAGTGTCTGTAGTCCAACGGTTAGGATAATTGCCTTCCAAGCAATAGACCCGGGTTCGACTCCCGGAAGACGCATTTTACATTTTTTTTCCACGCCAAAATAGAGCCATGCACCAAAGCATAGATGTGTCCAATCAAACCATATTAAAACGAGAACACAAATAAATGTGAAATGTAAAAACCATCTGAACCAGAGGTCAAGAACATAAGTAACTTAGAAGTATAAAAAAATATGATGGAATTTCTTTTTTTATGGTATCACCTTTAATTCCATATGCTTCTAGAGATATAAATAAGAATTTTTTTATTCACGCACTATAGTTTTTTCCTATCTTATGTGTGGGATCAGTGGATACAAACGGGCCATTACTGTACCTAAAATTATCCGTTGAATAATTTACCAATTATGCGTCGACAATAACGGTGTTTCAAAGGAAAACGTAACAAAGAGTAAAAAGCTCGTGTTGCCACGAATATGAGCCCACAGATAAAACGAACTGGCTTTTATTTAAATGACTGAAATAGTGAATTCTCAAAGCAAAAAAAAAGTTATTTTAACGATTTTAGTTTTTAGAAAAGTTCAGTGACTATTTGATGTCTCTTCAGTCTTCAAAGTTCAAAAAGATCTAAAAACCAACAAATGTTAGATGCTTTTTTGGGTGAAACAAATGTTAGGTGCTTTTTTGGGTGAAACAAATGTTCGACGTTGATCGGACCATATCACAAATGAGAAAACGAACTTGATAAGTTTTCATAGTGAACTTATCTTATTCGAAGTAATTCATGAAAAGTCTATCACAGATTCACAATCATGATCTAGAAATGTTTGAGTAATATCTAGTTTACCACCGTTCTCTAAATCCTCGTAACTCATATAAATGTATCTTTTCATTACGTATTTAGTTGAAGTATACTATATATTCTATATGCACTCATTTTTGGGTTGAAATATACCATCGATCTTAGCCTTTTAAAACTAAAATATGCATGAAATTGCGCATATGTTTTGGTTGTATATGTATGTTAGAATATTCTTTTTAAGTATTTTCCAAACAAATTTAATATTGAACGGTGGTGTTTGTATGATATAAATTCAAAACCACCCACCTTTTATCCCTTTCGAACTTTTTCGAGATAGGATAAGATGACATAATTATTTTATTGTAATTTAAGAAAAGAGGTAGGCCTTCCTTTTAAAAAAATAAAATAATAATAATGATTGTGGGGCTAAATGAAATAATTTGTAATTGTATCCAACACAGGATTATAAATATGTCGAACTTGTTGTACGTAAATGTTGACTTTTTAATTTATTTTTCTCAACACAGGATAAAAATTCGTTAAACGTTAGAAACATCGACGTATGAATTTAATTAATTATGAGAGTGTATTCATTTACACATGGAAATATTTAGTTAGAGCAAACAAATTTAAAACACAAGGGGATTAGACAAAGATACATTCTCATAATCTCACCTTTCCTAAAAACAGGTTCATAAACTGCTGGGGCTCTTTGCTCTTTACTAATGGCAACAGATTCAATTGGATCGAGTACAACTCTAATTGTTTTTTTTTTTTACTTTTCTTGTCACATCTACAATGTAAAATGGTTCATATTATATATACTAAATAGATTACATTCATGATTGATTTTCAATATAAAATTTTAAACATATTTTTCTGTGAAAATTTTGGAATCAGGTACTGTACCATGTTCAGTTTTAATTAATATTCCCAATTAAGAGAAATCGAGTACCTCATAATTGCAATATAACAAACTAGGGACCATCTTATCTTTAAACGTGATTCCTAAAACATAAATATTTCTGGAAAATTTGGTTATTTTCTCTTAGGGAAAATATAAAAGCACAAACGAATATTCCAAATAGAAACTAAAATATATATTACCAAAAAAAAAAAAACATTTTCTTTGCCGGAAATGAGTTTTGTTTGTAATAAAATCAGTGACAAGACGTAATTTACTCAAAAGGCTACGGACCAAAGCCATCATCTTTAGTTCTTTACCAACGTGTCATAAATCTAAGGACTTACGAGTGTGTGTGTGTGTCGTGGGTCATCTCGACCATGGATGGGTAAAAGAACCTGAGTCTTTAGGGTGAATGTTTTTTTTACTGGTTATTATAACCCGGTAAGAACGGGACTGGTAATACCGGTAGCTCCGGTGGTTGAGTTATTTTTACATATGGCTCTATGAGATTGAGAGGGGTTTAAGCAAGAAAGACGTGGTGGTTTACTTCACTTTTGAGGGTTTTTGTATAATTTGGTAGTCGCAAAAAAAAAAAGAAAAAAAAAGAGAGATTTTGATCAAATCCTTTTTGTGGTGAGAGAACATAATCATATAGGTAGCGTTTGATACAAGTAAAAAATAAAAAAAAGTTTCAATCACTTTCTTGGGGTTAAAAACATGGGTTAGAGATTTGATTCAGTGTGTTAAAGAATTCTGATTCCTTCAACTCTGATCCTCTCATTCTCTCTGAAGAATTTCAATTTCGTTTACAGTTCTTGGAAAACTGAATATTCATAGAAAGGTGAGAAAGATTTAAACTTTTTGTTCTTGATGGGTTTTTGTGTTCTCGATTTTGTCGAAAGTTTTGTGTTTTGGTCTTAGGATTTTCAAATTCGTTGGTTTGGGTTTGGATCTTGAAAGGGTTTTTGTGTTATCTGTTTTGAAGTTATCGTCATCTTCTTCGATTGATGTTTTGTCGTTTTGTTTATACAAACCAAAAAAATTCTCATTCTATCGATCTGTGTACCCGATCTGTAAGTGTCTCTCTCTTTTTTTGCTCTACGTTTGATCTGTTATGTTCTTTTAATTCAAAGATCGAAGCTTTTATTTGAATTACGCTTTCTATGTTCTTGATTTGGATCTTGAGTTGATCAGGGTTTTAGGATGGTTTATCAGATTTTGATTTGATAAAACCCAGATCCTTACCGATCTGTATAATTCATGTTTTTCTCTTATGTGAATTGAGTCTTATGGTTCTTGTTTCTTTATCTACACAGATCGTGCTGTGAGTTTCATTCATTGCTTTATCGCTCGTGGCAATCACTATCATTTGTGTTATGCATCCAAGTAATGGTGTCGCATAAAGTCTTGGAATTTGGAGACGATGGTTACATATTGCCTCCTCAAGCTCGAGCTCCCAGATCACTCCGGGTAAAAATGGGCCTTTTGCTATTCTCACAGTTTCTGGTTTTAGCTGTTACAGAATTGATCACAAATTGTGTGTGTGTGTGTGTGTTACATGGATGATCATTCACATTTCTTCATTTTTTTTTTTGACAGAAGAGGCGCATTTACGAGAAGAAACTGTGCGCGATTGACTTATTGGCCACCGTAGCTGGAACCTTGCTGCTCGAGGGAGAAAGCTCGGTGAATGCGGGTGGAGAAAACTGTGTAGTTGTACAAAATACTGTAAAGAAGGAATTCCATGCCGAAGAAAACGCGTTATCAGGACCCCCGAGCCCATTTGACAATGGCAAGTGTGGATTTAGCTCTGTGATTACAACAAATCCTAATCACTTGTTGGTAGTAAGTGACAAAGTAGACAAGGAGGTTGTTGAGGGTTTTAGTAAAGTCAGAAACTTTAGGAAGGATCTTAATCCGGGGGTGAATGTAAAACCTGATGTTGTAGCTAGTATAGGTAGTAACAGTAGTACCGAAGTAAGAGCATGTGGGAGCGGTAGTCCCAATGATTCTCGGGATGATGATGTACATTTATTTACTAGAAATGATAATGATGATGATGATGATGAAAACTTCTCTGGGTACATTCGCCCTCGTCTGACTAGGCCTGTGCCTCGTATTGGAGACAGAAGAATCAGGAAGATATTGGCTTCTAGACATTGGAAAGGAGGCAACACAGGTAATATTGCCTAACTAGTGTTTTTTTTTTTTTTTTTTTTTTTTAGTTTTATTGTCTAAGTTAACGTGTGATTTGATGTCTGGTATTTGTAGATGCAAAGCCATGGTATTGCTCAAAGAGGAGTTATTACACGCACAATCATCAGAGGAGTTATCCCATCAAGAAAAGGAAGTACTTTGACAGTATTTCTGATTCGAACTCTGATGATTACCGTTTGCAAGGAAAGACACATAAAGGTTCACAATATTGTCATCTTCTCATTCAGGATGTTGTAAGTCTCTGCTGCTGTAACGTGATTGCACAAAATTAATCTGCAGGAAACAGAACAATAACTTCCATGAAAAGTCGAAATGCATCTTTTGTGTCAAGGGACCATCATGGTAAGTAATGGTGTCTCAATCTGTATCCTTTGTTGGCTATTATTATTTCTTTTAAAATGTTTTTCTTTTGTTTCTCTTTAGTGAGGCTGCGGATCAAGTCTTTTAGGGTGCCTGAGCTTTTCATAGAGATTCCAGAAACTGCTACTGTTGGCTCATTGAAGGTGCAATAGTATTCCAAATCTTGTTGTGCTGAAAATCCTGATCAAGAACTTATCTTTTTTTTTTTTTTTTTTTTTTTTTTTTTTTTTTTTTTTTTTTTTTTTTTTTNGGGATTGTCAGCGGATGGTGATGGAAGCAGTGACAACCATACTAGGGGATGGACTCCGAGTCGGGTTGATGGTTCAAGGAAAGAAAGTTCGAGATGATAGCAAAACCCTTCTTCAGACTGGGATCTCTGAGGAGAACACGCACTTGGATTCTCTCGGTTTCAGCCTTGAGCCTAGCTTAGGAACCACCTCTCAACCGCTGTTATCCAGGTTCAGTACTCTTCTCTTCACTCTCAGAGATGCCACATCGATAAAAAAAATCAGTCTATTGCGGCTTAAGGGCCTCATTTTCTCTCTGCCAGTTATCTGTCAGAAAATGCCTGTGATGATTTGATGTTATGCCGCGACAATGTGTTGGTGGATCCTAATCATGATGACTCAACACCATCCCCATCTGAATCCTTTGGCAAACTAGGATCAACTGATGATTCTAGAGCTTTGGTTCCTATTGCGTCATCAGCGTTGTTGGCTCCTCGGACTCCTAACCGTAAGTTTAAAAGGACTGAGCAGCAGCAAGCTGCACATCGCAGAATTCGTCGACCTTTCTCAGTTACTGAAGTAGAAGCACTAGTCCAAGCTGTTGAGAATCTCGGAACCGGAAGGTAAGAAACAAAATAAATTGCATTCTTTTATCATGTTTCTTTAAATAGTAACCATGTTTTGTATGTATGTTTGTTAACTTCAGGTGGAGAGACGTTAAGGTTCATGCTTTTGTGGACGCAGACCACCGTACTTACGTTGATCTCAAGGTTAGTTAGTTTTTAAACTAACTGTCTTAGTTTTGACATATTGGAAAATTACTATTATTGTTGTTGGTGTTGAGTCTCTGCCTTTTGTAGGATAAATGGAAGACGCTGGTCCACACGGCAAGGATATCCCCACAGCAGCGGAGAGGAGAGCCGGTGCCACAGGAACTTCTGGACCGTGTTCTGAAGGCACACGCTTACTGGTCACAACACCTAATGCATCAACTGCAGATTGAGCCACCACCATCCTCTCAGGTATAGAGGCTCTAATCTGAACAGGTTCTTGTTCTAAAGAACCTTTGTGTATTATTATTATGATCATCAATATTGTAAGATTCTGACATACTTGAAGCTCTGGTCTCAGTCCTTCTTGTTTTTTTTTTACTTTCTTTCTTTCAAGTGTAAAGTTTTATAATTGGAATAAGGTTGAGTTTTTTCTAACAATGTGAAGGATTTGTTGTAAATCTCTTGGTGACATTTTTATTCTCTCTATATGATTGATGATGACTCGGCCAATCCTGATGAAATCAAGATTCGTATTATAATCTCACAACTATTGCAACCTGAACCAACTAGTTAAAAATCTAGTCTCCCTACATAAGACACGTATGTTTTTTTCCTACAAATGTCTCTTCACTATCTCCAACAGAGAGATAGAGCGATTAAAGCTAGGATCAACATATAGAGTGTTTAGGCGATGACATACACAAACCATACGCTAAAAGTTGTTCTGGTCTTATGTTAAAAAGATATTCAAAGTACCAAGTCAAATTTTTGACCAGAAAAGTGACCAAAAAGGAAGACAATAACAAGAAGACAAATAGCATTTTAGACACTTGGACCCACGACAGTAGATAAAGTCTTTGGACATATTATTACTAACCTTTTGTGGTCGCGGCTTAGTGTTTATCTCAACCCCCACACATTTCTCTGTTTCCTCGAACCTTCATTTTTCTTCTTTGCCAAGACAAAGATAAACAATAACCAAAGTTTGGCAAAGAAGATAATCAATAACCAAAATAACAATACCTTATTATATATATCAACATCTCTCCACTTGTGTGTTCACATGAATCTTCCCTCTAGTTTTATATCTCATTTCTTCTGTTAGTTGACTTATTCTACACTTTCTTTGTCTCTCTCCTCCTCTCCTTCTTCTTCTTTAATCTTCCTTGAGATTCTCTCAGGAGTTTTGATCCTTTATGGATTCTGTTTTGCAAGTAACCGTTGATGGGTTCAAATTCGAAAACGGTTCTGGATCTTGCTGCAAACCAATGAACAATCTTGATGAATCTTGCTTCACTTGTTTCGACGAATCTGAATCTCAGAGCGACTCTTCTTCTCCTACCGAGTCTAAGGTATGTTCAGATTACCTTCCTGTCTTCAAGTACATCAATGACATGTTGATGGAGGAAGATCTTGAAGATCAGCCTTGTATGTTGGTAGACAGTTTGGCTTTACAAGCCGCCGAGAAATCTTTTTACGAAGTGCTTCAAGATCAATCTCCTCCTACTTCTGATCAAATCTCCAACGATTTAGAGGATGGTTCTCTCGGAAACTTCAGCTCTATAACGAGCTTACATCAACCAACCTCAGATATCATTGGATCGCCTGAAGTAGTTTCAGAGGAATCAACGAGAAGGTATCACCATAGGGATGATGATCTTGAGGGTGGAAGGAAATCGAAGCTCCCTGCAATATCTACAATGGATGAGCTGGCTGAAAAGTACGAGGAAGTGTTGTTGATATGTCAAAAGAATAATCATGGAGAAGCATCACCAAACAAAACCAAACCAGCAAAGGGCTCATCGAACCGATCCAAACAACAAAAGTCAGAACAGCCAGTTGATATGCGAGATCTTCTGATGCAATGCGCGCAAGCAGTGGCGAGTTTTGACCAGTCTAGAGCTGCTGAGAAACTTAAGGAGATAAGAGAACACTCTTCTATCCGCGGCGATGCAACTCAGAGACTTGGTTATCACTTAGCCGAAGCGCTTGAAGCACGTATTACCGGAACCATGGCTACACCAATATCTGCTACTTATAGCAGAACATCTATGGTGGACATTTTGAAGGCATACAAAGGGTTTGTTCAAGCTTGCCCCACCTTAAGAATGTGTTACTTCACTGCAAACAGAACAATCTATGAGCTTGCTTCCAAAGCAACCACACTTCACATCATTGATTTTGGGATTCTCTATGGTTTTCAGTTGCCTTGTCTGATACAAGCTCTGTCAAACCGTGAAGGCGGACCACCACTGCTCCGTGTGACTGGTATCGAGCTGCCTCAGTCAGGTTTCCGTCCATCAGAGCGGCTTGAAGAGACAGGGAGAAGACTGAAGAGGTTCTGTGACAAGTTCAAAGTCCCGTTTGAGTACAGTTTCATAGCCAAAAACTGGGAAGACATAACTCTTGATGAGCTTGTGATCAACAGTGGAGAGACAACAGTTGTCAACTGCATCCTCCGGCTACAGTATACGCCAGATGAAACCATGTCACTCAACTCTCCGAGAGACACGGTTCTGAAACTATTCAGAGATATCAATCCTGACCTCTTTGTGTTTGCAGAGATCAACGGGACTTACAATTCACCCTTCTTCCTAACAAGGTTCAGAGAAGCTCTCTTCCATTGCTCGGCTCTCTTTGACATGTATGAGGCCACATTACCAGAAGAAGACGATTGCAGGACCCTGGTGGAGAGGGAGCTAATCGTAAGAGATGCAATGAGTGTGATAGCCTGTGAAGGGTCTGAACGGTTTGCAAGGCCTGAAACTTACAAGCAATGGCAGGTTAGGATTTTAAGAGCCGGGTTCAAACCGGCGAAACTAAACAAAGAGATCATAAAGCACGCGAAAGAAATAGTGAAACAACGTTACCATAAAGATTTTGTGATTGACAATGATAACCACTGGATGCTTCAGGGCTGGAAAGGAAGAGTCCTTTATGCTGTTTCCTGCTGGAAACCTGCTAAGAAGTAATTAACAATTTTGCAATCATTTGCATAATTTTGTTAGCTTTCCATTTCTTTGTTTTTTATTTTAATTTGTTGGTTTTAAGGTGTTTGTAGAATCTGTTTGCTCTCATATATATGGAACGAGTCTCTCTACTTTCTTGAAACTTGAAAGTACATATATGCCAACCAAGATTTGGAAACAAGTTTAGAAGATTACAAATCACAATTAAACAGTGAGACTAGACAACTAAAAAAAGTATTACAGAACAAGAAGGAAATAATTGAAGATGATTACTTGGACACTTTCTTCGTCCCTGCAATAGCAATTTTCTTGTCTTTAAGAGTCCTCTGCAATTGTTCTTTGTTCTCTGTCCCCGACATGGCAATCCTTGGATGTGCCTTACCCCACGGTAACATTGGAATTTGTACAATGTATTTCATCAGACTAAACTTTCTTCTTTTTGTCTGGTCGAGGACCCAAAAGATTAAGATCAATGGTGGCTCCATAAGTCTCAGCTGACTTAACAACCGCATCGTATGGCTTGGAAGAGAGCTTAAGCCCTTCGTTTTGAGCCTTCAAATGTAACTCATAAGCAAGCCTTGGCTTTGCATCATTTGCAAGAGCCTCGATCAACATCTCGTAAGTTATCTCATTAGGCTCAACATTCTCGCTTTTCATTCTATGAAACCACTCATAAGCCACACCACTTAACCCGTTCCTCGCGCAACCACTTATAACCGCGTTGTAAGTCACAACGCTCGGCTCAATACCCTTTGAAGCCATTTCCTTGAGAAGGGTATCCAAAAGATTGAACTTTTGCTGTCCTGTCAAAACTGAAGCCATTGTCGTGTACGCGTAAAGATTTGGCTCAATCCCTACCTTAACCATATGGTTCCAAACCCGAAACGCCTCATCATATAACTTCCCTTTCTCAAGAGCACTGAGCAGTGCACCGTATGAGATTACCGTTGGCTTTTCGCCGTTGTCAACCATTGCTTTAAAGATTTGGATCGCAGCTGCAGTCTCAGAGGCTTTTGAACACGCTACAAGAACCGCGTTCCAATGTCTGCTCTGCGGTTTCAATCCTTTATCTTCCATTTTGTTAAGCAACCTAACTCCCCATCTCCATATCCCTCTCTTGCTAGCTGCACTCAGCAAGATACTGAAATGAGAGACAACTAACTCGTAAGACAAATTGTTAGGTTCAGGTCCTTCGTCAAGAAGATTCTCATAGATCTCTAACGCTGCCCACCATTTCTTAGCCTTACCCATCAGCCAAATCAAATGGTTGCAGACAGATAGACTTATCTCAGGAAACCTCTCTCTGATTCTTTTATACAATTCTTTACCAACAATATAATGCTCTTCACGAGTACATGCCCATATAAGCCTCTCGTGCTCTTCCCTACTCGGTTTAATCCCTGCACTGTCCATTGCATTCAAAAGCTTCAACACTCTAGTACTCCAGTTTTCATCTTTCACCAGCCACCGCCTCATCACTTGGTAACATATTCTACCAATGAAGTTTTCGAGCTTAACAAACTCATATTCCCAATCGTAATTGGCCTCGTTCCCTATCTCCCCCTTTGCATATTTTTCTCTCAATTCAACAAAGAACTCGAGAGCTCCCATACCATCTTCCATTCTTCTGTAGACAAGCAAAGCCGTTGAATATGTTATCGGGTTAGGCTCAAAACCTTTTTCTTTGACTAAATCAAGAACCCCAAGGGACTTGAGAAACTCCCCTTCTTCCATGTAAATAACCATCAAAGTATTGTAAGTAACAATGTTTGGAACAATCCCTTCTTCCTCCATATCACTCAGTATCTTCTCTGCTTCCCTCAACTGTTTCATCGCACCCAAAAGACTGTTATATATGAAAAGGTTTGGACCTATGACACCTCCTGATTCAATCTTCTTCCTCTTAAGCCAATCTACTACCGCTACCGCAGGCTTCAATCTCTTGTCCTTGCCAAAACCCTTTATCATAGCACAAAAGACTTGTAGAGGCAATTCTCCTATATCCTTGAGTACATCATCCACATCATCAGCTGTCTTAGCACCTCGTAAACTAAACGCTAATTCTCTAACATTAACTCTTGAATTGTTCTTTTCTCCTCCATTTACAGTTTGTGGTTCAGAAGCTGAACTTGAATCTTCTGTGGAAATATCTTCTTCCCCGAGCTCTCGTTGCTCCGTGGCCCATCCTACCCCAACCGATGATCCCAACAAACTTCTCTTTGGCTCACACAAAAACAGAACTTTTGAAGTAGGGTTAATGGCAAACCCGCTAGAGATACTACTAGTACTACCAAAGCAAGCCTGTTCAAGAAAACAATGTCTATTTCTAGTCTTAGGGCTAACTACAACAGAACAAGAACAATCCAACTCAAATTCCAATCTTGAACCAACCAAAAGACCAGACTTTAATGGCCAAATGCTTAAAGCTTGCATCTTTTTTCCAACACGGTCTCACATAAGCTCTATGTAGCGTGGAAGCGTCAAAAGACACACGAGATTCACGCTTCAGAAGCGGAAGCGGAAGCGGAATTGAGTGGAAGCGTGATGGAAGAAGCACTCGCTTCCAATTTTACAAAATCGGAAGCTCAAAGATCTTTCAAAGAAACGAAATTGAGGAGGCAGAGAGGAGGGAAAGTGGAGTAACTAGAAAATAAGTTAGAACAACTTCAATGGCGGATTCATCGTGATGAAAGGCGGAGAAGAGATAGCATTTGTCGCTATTGGGCTTATATGGGCTTCAATCAAGCTTAATTATTTGTCTTCTATTTTTTTTTTTTTAATTAACCACTACTAGTCTAGATGTTACTGATATATTTTTAATTTTTCAGTTATTCTAATATATTTGTTAGTTTGCTAATTAAGTAGTTATACATTAACATATAGTATGCAAATTTTTTAATTTTTTTTCCGGCAAAATAAAGTCATACAAACAATCCTTTAATCATATAAGCGGTGATAAACAAGCAAAGTAAAATATTACTGTTGTACAATCATGCTTAGCTATTACAATTTCTCTTAACAAACATAAATTCTGCACGTTGGAATTCCTGAGACCCAAAGCATAGTTTGTTGATAAATACCGGCAAAAAATATGTCATACATTTTTCTATTAATTATTTTTGTGAGAAATTCACTATTTCATTTAAAACAAATAGACGTCAGTCCATGAATCCATGCTTGTTGAATAACTGTGAATCAAACTTTCCTTTCTGATATATGTAGAACTACAGATCCCCATCCAAAGAGAGCTGCCCATATGAGCCTAATAGAAATATTTTCTCGGATCCATCCAGCCGTTGTTGTGAGATTTTTTGGATCAAAACTATTATCATAATTACATTTCTTTTTGATGTTTTATTATGATTGTTTTTCACAAAAAGGTTGTTTTATTTCTATTTTTAGTATACTCTATTTATGTGTTTAACAATTTTTTTTTCCACAGGTGTTTAACAACTTTTTAAATAAGAAAGAAAACTAAAATTATATAAGATTAAATAATTACTAATATATTATATTTATATATGGTGTTAGTAGAAATGTAAATCTAACAAATAACCAACAATAGCAGTTTTAACCCAAAATATAAAATTATTATAAGCAATACATTTATTTCAACTACGCAATTAAGAAATCTATAATTTAAATCCAAAACATAGTTTGATTTGTAATAAGCTATTTATTATGATGTAATAGTGTTTTGATTAATTTATTACCTTTTTAATGTGCAATATTACTAATTTATTTATCTTTTTTCTTTGTAATATGTAGATGATAGATAATCAAAAGAAAGTAAATATTTTTATGTGATATATATGTTACTTGATGATTATTGTACTTATATTTTCTATTTGCTTTTATAAATAGAGATATTTTAAGTTAATAAGCTCACCAAACTTTATAAGTATCAAGAATTAGTTTTTCTAATTACATAATTAGCTTAGAAATGTTCATATGATTATTTCCAACAATATGATTATTGTAAAAAAAAAATATATTGTTTATACTCGGTCAATGTCTTACTTATATTTGCTAATTTTTATTAATGTATTCTCATTCTTTTTTATATGATAATAATTAAATTATGTATTGATAGATTCTTTTTGTTTGAAGTAATAACTTTAGATTTTTGCTTATTTTTATTTTATGTATTTTAATAACAAAAATTTATATTAAGAATTGTTTTCATATTTTTAAATATTTTTGTTTATATGTAGATATATATATATATATATATATATATATTTTATAATTTTTTTGAAAAGAAAAATTTCGTGTTAATTGTGTTCGCCCATGTTATATTACATGATAAGTATCTCGTAGTAGCTAGGGTATTGGACAAACTCATTGTGGTCTTGTCCCCGCACATATTTTTTTTAACGAAATATCAATTTTCAGAAACAAAATTAGCTGAGATTGTCAATGGTACCATGTATTTTTCAGGGCTATGTTTACATATTTGATTAACGGCAGAGTTGAGTTTAGTAAGACAATCACTAGTGTTACCTACATCAGAAATTGTAATATTTTTTTCGTGAAACCAAGATTTTCCTATTAGTTGATAAGTGCATTAAGATGAATGTGAGTAATGGGAACTAAGAAGTCTCCATAGACCATGCCTTGTAAGAACTCACATGCTCACATGTGAATGTGAAATTGGTCTGAAGTGTTTTTCTTTTTCTTTCCAAAAACATTAAATGTTCTTTTGGTCCCAAAAGTTTAGTGTCTTTATATACATATGTCTTCGATCCAACTAAAACTAATGTTAGATGACCATTGACCACAACGTTAATATTAATCCTTCCGTATTTTGCCCTGTTTGGCATGTGACAGTCTTAAGAGAGAAGGAAAAAAAAACATGTAGTAATGTGTCAAACATGTAGTTCATGTCCCTTGTAACTAACGTTCAGTTTAAGTGTTTAACATGTGAATTATTAAAATGTTAGGTAAGTTGTTGAAGAACAAGAACAAAACTAACTACTCTAAAGTGAATTATAAGTTCACTCTACATTAATTTGATCATTTTATATTTAGTTTTAGATGGATTAAAAAGTTGCTAAAAATTACTGTGTTGGAAATTTATTAATCGAATCTTCACGTAATCATGTTACGTTCGATCACTACCCGACAGATTACTAGAAAATAATTAAAACTCGTCAGACACTGACAGTGAAATAACATTTATAAACGCGGTCAAAGTTATACACTCGTTGACTGCCAATCGTTTTTTATATGTAGTTTTGTTGCTGGAGTCTTCTTAACTAAGTTTATACGTATATAGATAACTCCCAATGATACTATCATCTATGCAAATATAAAACTACCTTTTAGTAAATTCAAAATACTTCATATATATCTAGTTAGTTTTACACTTACACCCATTTATATGATCATCACTGAAGATTATTGCATCAGGATGTCACACATATTCAAGTTAAAATTTAACCTAATTTAGAGGTGTAAATGTAAAAGTTATTCACAACAACAACAACAAAAACTTGCGTTTAGCTCAAAAATGTGTTTTTGACAATATAATATTGCATGCGTAATTTATATTTTGTTCACTTCAATAGACAAAATGACTTAAACATTGATTTTTCCTTAGATTCGATTCCCATATGCAACCACATTTATGCCGCATCCATGCAAAGGATGTAGTCATGTAGACCCTATTATATATAACATACATACATGTATAGGTATGATCGACACTTAAACTCATTTTTTGCTCTAAACTCTCTCTCCCTCTCTCTTTACGCACACTACGAAGGACGCACATTGTTGTTGACTCATGGATGTCGAAAAGCTATGGAACCATACAAAGAAAGACTCCATCTTTCAAACTACTCATTTCTCTTCTTCTTCAAAACCCTTTTTCACAAGAAGCTTCTCAACCAAAGATTCATCTTCTCCTTCTTCTTCAAACCCCATTTTCACAAGAAGCTTCTCAACAAAAGCTTCAGCTTCTCATCCTTCATCATCCAAATCCCATTTCTCGAGAAGCTTCTCAATTAAACCTTCGTCTTCGTCGTCTTCTTGTTCTTCGGACCCCGTTTTCAGACGGAGTTTCTCAGCAAAGCCTAAAGATTCGAAGTCTTTGCTCTTGGCTAGAAGCTGTTCCACGAAATCTTCAGCTCATCATTTCTCTTCCAAGTCTTCTCTAGATCTCTCTAGAAGCTTGTCTCAGAAAGGAGCTTCCGTGACGCGAAAATGCTTGAAAGTGGCGAAAGAGCATAAGTCCCGCTTCTACATAATCAAACGCTGCGTTTTCATGCTCGTTTGCTGGCACAAACATTCTTGAGAGTCATATGCATTGGATCCAGATATTGAAGAAAAATCTTTGTGGAAGCAAAAAACAATACATATAAGGGTAGCCATATATATGTTGAAGTTCTTGTTTTTTATATTCACTATATATACATTGTCCACCGATTAACTTCAAACACTTAAGTTATAAATGAACTTGATTGTAAAGAAAAACAACCGAATGGGTTGCGGAGTATTTTTCTAGTTCTAAGTGAGTGTTAGTAACTTTTAGAGTATTCTGTTTTTAGATAAAATTAGATTCAATTTGTTACTTTGAATTGAGTTTACAGAATGTTTATGTATATAGCGTTTACTTTTGCCAGGTATTGGATACATGATCACCAATTTGTGGGATAGATAGATCACAGATTCACAAGTAGGGCGAGGTTGAAAACTCGTGTGGTCCAAAAAGCCAATGCCGCTCCCACAATGAGACTCCAGTACCACCGTTATTCGAATAATGGTCGTAAGAGAAGTAACAAATACTAGGCCCGTCAACGTCCTTAGCAAGTGATTTAGAAGCGTGATCCTCGAAACCGGATCGCATAGAGGGAATATCCAATGCATCCTCCGTTAACTTAAGATATTGCCTATTCCTTTTAAGAATATGATAGTAAAACCTCCTGTGGAATCACCGTGTTCTTTAGAAAGTCTCTCCATATAGGAATGAAGTTTTTGTGAAGTGTCTCTCATTGAAATAAGGAAATTAAAGCATTTTCGTTGGAGCAGTTTGGCTTTTGAGTCCTTACTGAATATTGGGCCAGCAATAACAACTTTGATTCCACTTCTACACCACCTTTTCTTGCATTAACGACATTTACATTATTTCTGTTGCAACTAGCAGAGTTATATTTACTGTTTTATATGCCCCCGCAGGACCACACAGTGATACTTATAATCGGTTTATAAATTTCCGAATCTAGTTTATAACTATTGGACCGCATGTATAAAAATAACATTCCTTAGTGGAGGAGAAAAAAAAAAGAAGAAATACGTTTACTTCAAAAGAATGTAAAATAGATCCCACCAAAAAAAAAAGAATGTAAAATAGAGAACAAGTGGTCCGCTCAACTCCTCGTAGCTCCACTACCATCACTTCACATTCAAGCATCTAGATCTCTTTGGTTACATATTTACAGTGACTTACTGTTACAAAATATCTAACACAAAACTTCTTGACTTTTATTATTAGTTCCAACAATTATAGGACCACCCATTTAGAGTAGATGAAAGAACCTTTCACACATTGTTTTTTTTTGTCACAAGAGAAAAGAAAGATATTATTAATAAGACCTTGTCTATGAATGAAGTCTATCCATTCGTTTTATTTTTGTCAAATTAAATGTTACAATAATTTCAAATCATCAGCTTGATGATGTAAGTCATGACGAATGCCAACTTAACATACATATCCATTTCAACAAGAAAAAAATAAACAATGTAAGGATTATGTGTTAAATCGGGAAACTCTTTTATTTCTTGAGAAATTTGTTGTATCCACGTAACTCAATCTAGTCTGATGGAATTGATGTTTTTGTAAAGTTATCCCAGAGACCATTACCCGATTTGCCCCAAAATGAATTTGGATTCGAATTTGGTAACTTTGAAACAATCAATTTCACAACCGTGCATTCATGTCATGTCTCACCAACACAAAACAAACACAACCCTTTCACTTTCTCAGAATCCAATAAAAAAAAGTTTCAAGAAAACAAAAGGCAAACCAATACTACTACTTCGAAATTTGTTTCCAATAAAATTTGATTGTAACAAGAGATTTCCCAATTTGAATAAATATATATACATTACATTGTTGAATCAACAAACCAAAAAATCTGAACTTTGTTTTCTTTTTGTTTTCAACCTAATCAGAAAAATCTTCTGATCAACGAAGTCGATCGATTCATAACTCTAGTTTCACCATCACTATCCAAATCAATAAGATTCGAATTCGCATTCGAATTCGAATTAGAAGAAGAAGAGCCACGATTTGGTCTCACTCTTCTCATAAACGAAACCATTCCACGAACAGCTCTTCTCAATCTACCACCATTACCTGAACTCCCACCGTTTCTACTCATCTCCGGTGTCTCATGAGCTCTAACCCAAGAGATACGTCTCGGTCCTTCATTACTACCAAGTCCACCACCATCCATCTCCGTCAACACCACCGGCAAAACCCTCTCTCCTTCTCTCATCGCCGCGTTAAACCTCCCAACAGCGAAACCACCGCCTGGTAATCTCCAAATCGTCATCCCCACAGCGTTTTCTTCCTCGCTACTCCGTTGAATCGGATCCGAAGGTAACTCGAATCTACAAACGGGACACGAGTTCCGAATCGAGAGCCATGGAACGATACAATCCCCGTGAAAAATGTGTTTACACGGCATCTCACGACCTTCGACACCTGCTTCGAAGACCTCCGTGCACACGGCGCAATTAGCTTCCGCCTTCATATGATAATCAGAGATCTCGACTCTAGGCAAAGACTCAATCGCCGATTTAGACGCCGGCGGATTCCCAGATCTACCGATTCCGTTACCAGACGCTTCGATCTGACTCAATTGTTCGAGCAACCGTTCAAATCCAGATCCCATAAGGATCTCGGAAACAGAATCAGGAAGAGGTCTAAGACCTGAACCAGATCCATCATCGTAATAAAACTCATAAGCGCGTCGTTCTCTAGCAGCTCCGTCTCCTTCTTCGTTCTCAACTCTCTCACCAGCTCCTCCTCCGTGTAAAACGATAACCGGATTAAACGACGTCCGGCGATTGGATCTACGGCGTCTAATTACAGATCTATGACTATCTCCAACCGATCTAACTTCCTGATTCGTCGTCGTCGCCGGAATCGCCGCAACGGAAGAATTATTAGAGGAAGAATCTTCGATCTCTTCGATGAATCCACCGTTGCAATAAGGACATAAGACTCCAGCGTTTGCGTCTTGGTCTTCCCAAACGCTGATGAATCGCGTACAACTGTAACACCAGTACGACGTCGTAACCGTCGTGGTGGTGGTGGTGGTTGGTTCGGTCGCCGGAGTTATCGTCGCCGATCTAGAATTTGGCATCATCTTTTGAAAAAGGGAGAAGAAAAAAAACTTGTGTGGCTGGTGAAAAGGATCTGAAGTTTTAATGAGAGAGGAAGGAAGAAAAAAAGTTTTTGTTTTATATAGCGCTGTTTTGTTTAGTGTTAACGGCGTTAGATTTTGACGGTGATAACACGTGACAGTGTTTTGACTAGGGGGGAGATGATGACGGAGTTATTAACGGTGTGTGTTTTTGCAGTGAAGAGCGTCATTGACGTGTGCGAAAGATTTGACCCAAATGTGAAATCTGTGTTTCCTTCGAAGAAGTTTCAGAAGAATCAGCGTGTGGCCCACCTTTTGTTTCTTTCTTGGTAAGTTACTAAACGTCGTCGTTATTGGGGGTAAGTATGTTTTATTTTGTAATTTTGTATAGAGATATTTTGGTTTTAGAAGGTAAAAGATCTATTTTGAACCCAAAAAAAAAGTAAAAGATCTGTTTGTGTGTTGTTTTTATGTAGAAATATATAAAAGTACAGTCAAACCTCTATAAATTAATAATATTAGAATCATAAAAATATATTAATTTATAGAGGTTTTAATTTCTCAATAAATTAATTATTAATTTATAGAGAGATTTTCCTAATTCGATTAAAAAATATTAAAAATAAGATTCAATCGTTACAACTAATATTTTTATAAATTCAATTACAAAGAAAATAACAATTATCATGTTTTAAAGATATCACTCAAAGATTTTTATATAATAAAAATCTTAAAAAAGAACTCTAGTAAAAATTAATGTGTATATATATACATATATTTAGATAATTTTATATAATTATTAATTTATATTATTGATGGAACTATATATTTACAAAGAATTTTTGAAAAATTTATTATTTTATTATATTATCGAATAGTGTCTAAAATTATATTAGTTCCAACTTGGAACCGAAAAAAATTATTAATTTATAGGTATTATTAATTTATTAAGTATTAGTTTATAGAGGTTCTACTCTATCTTTGAATATTGGAAATCATGTGATTGTGCAGTTCTTGTATATTATTATCATCTTGATCATCAACATAATGTTGAATTTTTTTCTTAGGTTTTAGTAAATACAATAAATAAATGTAGGGACTAAACTAACATAACAAATACAATAAATAAATAAATGTAGGGAAATATCATCTTGAATCTTGATCATCAACATAATATAAAAATATGGAGTCAAATATGGGTTGGAATAAAGTAGATTCGTCTCTTATGGCTGACTCAACGTTTGGACTTTGGACACACAAAGGCATACTGGTTTGGGTTTCTTTTTGAGGTTGTCCATTTTGGGCTTTTGTCTGAACTAGTTTATTTGACTTTGAATATTTTTACTTCGATCTTACGGAAAGAGTTTGTGATAAAAAAAAAAGTTTTTACAATATTCAAATGTTTCTTTCTCCAAAGACTGAAATTTTAGTATCTAGAAATGTTCTGAACCAACCAACTACTACTATTCTGTTATTTTCCTAACTGATTCAGGCCTTTCCAATAGATTTGAGAAATTATAAATTTTGTACAACAATGCTTCAGAGCTGATTGTGTGATTTCAGCAAAATTTATATGAGAAGTTGCTGTGTGATGAAGAGAGGGACGGTATTACAGATTTTTAGCTACTAGCACGTTTAAAATGTTCACGAATAAACCTCTCAGCGTGCGAAGGGTACCTATCTCGGACATAAGCTCGAAGACACTTCTGGTACGAGAAATCTATCCATCCACCATCTGTTCTCACAACAAAGAGGCACCTCGAGTGCCTGAATTGAGGATGCCGATCAACCTGCCATTAACAAGTAGCCCCACTCATAAGTATTCCCAAGCACAGACAGAAAGCAAATGAAGAGTTGTGGATGGTTATAAACATGTATTTCTCTCACAACTTTAGATAAAAGCATTTATGTGAATCATCTATCTCTCATGGTGGTCCAAGAATATGCACAGTAACTCCAGATAACTCTATATGCGTAGAGCTTAAAGAAAAAGAGAGATCGATTCTCTCGAATTTACGTACCATTATAAAATCAAGACCGCAGCCAATTTTATCTTTCGAGTAGGGGTGATAAGCAAGAAGCTTTTCTATTATAATCTTCTCATCCTCAAATTCTAACCGTTCTCCATCAAAATACCTGTTTATCAAATAAGGAAAGCAGTTCACTCGGACTGTAGTACTATTAATTACACAAAAGGGCAAGTTATGCACTGCAGCTAGCTTCAAATATCAACAGTTCTCATTTGGCTATGGTTCCAGTATACTGAAGATACAAGAGCATCTATATCACTACATAAAGAACGCTTATTCTGCAATGACCATTATAATCCGATCAAGTTTCCAAGCAATAATAACGGCAGCAGGGAAAACTTCTCTACAACTACAAGTAGTATGGCCTCTTCACATAGCAGTTTGGTGACCTTAGGTCATGACTCCATGGATTCGTTCACATCAAAGGCCAAATAGTGTCTCAATGTTCATTAAGGCTTTGAATGGTTGTACGGTATGGTGTAAACCGGACAATGCATACCAATATTTTGGTATGCAAAACATTGGACTGTGGTATGGAGCAGATTAGTATGGAGTTTATATTAGTATGGAGCTTTTGAGGAGCAGAATGAAAAATGCAGACCAATAGTGAATTTACAATGATATGGAGTTGTACGCTCAAATGCATACTAGTATGGAGATTTTTAGTATGCAACAATGCATACTGGTATGCAATGGTGAATGGTAAATTAAATGCAGACTAATCCAATTTTAGTCTGCTCTGGAGCATACTGTACAACCATTCAAAGACTAAGTATATTGGAAGAATCTATGAGCCTATACCTTCTTCAGGATTAATCCAAACATGAAACAGCTACTGTAGAACATGAGGGATTCATTCCAAGTACTTCATGATCAATCAGAGAGATCAACCACAACCTAAACTTCGATTGAAATTGTAATTCTAAACATTGACACTACTCTATCTAACATAACACTTGAACCAATAACTACAATTCCACCAAAACTATCCCACGAAATTCGAATTTACCTATCCGAATGAAGAATTTCTTTAGCGAGAAGAGAAATAGGTTCGATATCTCGAAGTATCTCCGCCTCTAGATTCTTCCATTTCCGATAATCAGGATCTTCAAAACGCCAGCTGTTATCAACAACCGGCGACGCCGTATTCATAGCCGCACCGGATCGCTCCGCCGCAGAGTCGCCATTATCCTCGTAAAACTGTGGTTTATCAGCAAGCGAACACCATAAACGCCGACGCTGAGAGAGAAATCCACCAGCTACGATACCGACTTGATGACGGTGGTTTAAAAAACCGTTACGGAGGAGCGGAAGACTTCTGAGAAGGAGTAGCGAGGTCATCGACCACAATCAAGGAGAGAACAATAACGAGTTAAATTCCTAAGGACCTAATCTGTACAAGTCACTCGAAGAAGATGAGTTGGAGAGAATCTCAAAAAATAAGAAATTTGGGAAGAAGATAACGTTTCGTTCAGATTTTTGTCTCAGGTTACGAAGTTTGGCATCGAACCCGAGACGTTAAAGAAACCAACAGAGTGACTAAACCATCTGACGAAAGAGATTCTCTCGGCTTTTCCACAATAATTATTTTCATTTTTCCAAAAATTCCTGCCAAATCTGTGCCGTTAGATTGATCTTTAGATACTTCTATAAATATCTAAAACAAACAATCCAACGGCTCAGAGAACGCCGCTGCGTGTCAGTAATGTACATTACTCACCACCGAATCTTTCTCCTCTTTTCACTCTCCAGCTGGCCGAACCCACCGGGCTTTGCCCACTTTTCTCTCCTTCGCCCCACGAACGCAACTTGCTAAGTCGTTTAGTAAATTACTAAACAATACCCACGAAGATAGCTGACTTGGTCCTTCTCAATCCACGTGACTCCTTCTTTGTGCCTAATTTGGTAATTTCCTTAGCAACTAATCACCTACAACGAGATTACTGTTACAGAACCTGAACTCAAGACGTGTCGTGAAGAGATTCGCTGATATTTACACACGTGTCAAATGTTCGGTTGGAGAGATATTTATTAGAAGATCTAAAATATCTTGTTAACTCGTCCACGTTGGCACTAACACAAAAGGCCGATTTGGAATTAGATATTTCGCTTTTTCACTTATCTTTTTTGCTTTTTTTTCTTCTTTCCACTCAAAAGATATTTTAATTTCTCTCTTTTGAATCTTTTTTCTTCTCGTCGTCCGTCGTCTTCACAAACCAAACTTCTCCACGAAATATCTTTAGCTTTTTTTTCTCCGAAGAATCTGAGCTTCAAGAGGAGCTTAATCTCTACCTGAATTTCGAGAAATTAGAGAGTAAAAAAAAATGGGAGAAGAAGTGAGGATGAGCGATTACGATGTTTCCGGCGACGGAGATAGGGTTCTGGAATGGGAGATGGGATTACCAAGCGACGATGATTTAGCATCGCTTTCTTACTCTTTGATTCCGGTGAATCTGGCGATGGCGTTTAGTATCACACCTGAACGGAGCCGTACGGTTCAGGATGTGAATCGCGCATCGGAGACGACGCTCTCGTCTCTGCGAAGCGGATCTTCAGGTCCCAACACATCGTCGTCGAACAATAATAGCAACGCGGTGGAGGAGGAGGAAGATCGAGTCGGATCGAGTAGTCCTGGATCGGATTTTAAGAAGCAGAAGATATCTGACGGAGATGGAGACGGCGGTGGCGGTGTGGATCCGGATGCGGCGATGGCGGCGGAGGAAGGAGATTCAGGAACTGAAGATCTATCTGGGAAAACACTGAAACGACCTCGTTTAGTGTGGACGCCGCAGCTGCACAAGAGATTCGTTGATGTTGTGGCTCACTTAGGGATCAAAAACGCGGTTCCGAAGACGATCATGCAGCTGATGAACGTCGAAGGGCTAACTCGAGAGAACGTTGCTTCTCATCTCCAGAAGTATAGGCTTTACCTTAAAAGGATGCAGGGTTTGACTAACGAAGGTCCCTCTGCTTCGGATAAGCTCTTCTCTTCAACACCTGTGCCTCCACAGAGCTTTCAAGACATCGGTGGCGGTAACGGCCAGGGGAATGGATCGGCTGGACAACTTAGAGTGCCAATTCCAGTACCGTATGGAGGGCAGCCGATGATGCAGATGCCAGTTTATGCGCATCATATGGGTATGCAAGGGTTTCATCATCAGAATCAAGGTCATGATCCTTATCATCAGAACCATCATCATCATCATCATGGAGCTGGTGGAGCTGGATCTGGTGCATTTGAATCAAATCCGTATATGATGCAGCAGAATAAGTTTGGATCCATGGCTTCTTATCCTTCCGTTGGTGGTGGTAGCGCGAATGAGAATTAAAAACTGAGTCTTTAAGAAGATGTGGGGAAGAAGAGATAGGTGAGCTTGTTTTTGCTCGTGGAAGTCTGAGAAAATAGTGTCTTTTTGAGTACAGTTGGATTCTTACAAGATTTGATCGAATTTTCATCAAGTTTCTGTGTTTTTTTTTTTTTTTTTTTTTTTTTTTTTTTTTTTTTTTTTTTTTTTTTT
>NC_025688.1:13748260-13759446 GCF_000633955.1 Camelina sativa
TTTTTTTTTTTTTTTTTTTTTTTTTTTTTTTTTTTTTTTTTTTTACTATTAATGGTATATAATAAAAGTCTTAAGGCTTTTTTAATCACTTTGTTTGGTGGTTTTAACATCATCAACTAATAGTAGAATTTGATTTTTAAGAGTCTCGTACTAAGTTGAACTGTTCTTGACAAGTAGTATTCAAATTGCTCTCATGTGACTTGAGACCTAATGTAAATCCAGATCAGGTTTGATTCATCTTTGGAATTATAAACTCGTTCTGTAGATTGTTTCTTGAGAATTCAGAATTTAAGTAACTAACACTGAATACCTGTAAATGAGTTATGCTCTTAAGTCTTAACCCAAGAGAGCGCATATGTGTAATGTGGCTTGATATTGTTGGGTGCTGCACAAGTGTAACTTTTATAGTTTGCTTATAGAAAGATAGTCACCAAAGTGGTAGTTTTATACTTTCATGTTATTTGGTTTTGGTTTTCCTCATTGGGAAAGTCTTTATGATGAGTTTCCATTTCGACAAGATATATTAACAGTGAGCTTCTAGGTAGAATGAGCATCTCTCTGCTTTCGAAATAGTTAAGTTTATGTCCAATCATAGAATCGCTTTCTCTCATATGTTTCGTTTTCCTCAGTTAAATTCCATGTCTTCAGGTAGGTATCGTTATGCTTTTCGATATTATCTGCGTCTTTACAAGGCTTGATCATATTTGATTGTTGGTACAGGTTCTTGGCTTCTCGTACTTTTCCAGTTTGTCACATCTTTAGAAATTTCTTATCATATGCCGAGTTTTCCCACTCCAAGGAGAGATCAAACAAACATATCATGTTGAAGCTAAAGCAGTCAGTACTCTTGGAGCACCAATGCATACTTAAAGACTTCTTGACAAGTTTCATATACTCGTTTACTTTCTTGTGAGGTAACTCCCTTTTCCTGTAGGCATCTGGTTCGCATTGTTGTTAATTGTTTATTTCTTTGAGATGGCGTCAGACACAATCTTTTACTTTTTATTTACTTTGAAATTTATTAACCAATCCAATGTTTCAAAAGAGGCCATTTTTATAACAAATCTCTCTCTTCCTCATATCATATGACGACCTTTCTCTTTACTGATAACCTTACGATTGATTGGAGAGCCACTAGCCAATGAAAGTTTCCAACAAAAAGGTAGAAAGTGACATTCCAACAAAAGCAATAGCCTTTTTATTTTTCTTTTTCTTGCTGACATAGTGTTTTATTGGTTTTAGCCACGTAGGGTTCTACTTTGAGGTTTAGATAAATATTTTAAGCCCTCTTCGTCTACAATATAAGATCGTAATCTATTTATCACTTATATATGATTCGCAGAGCATCATACATTCAGTGACAAACCTTATCCTCCTATCACTTTTGTCTCCCCTGTGATTTATTTCTTATATAGTAGCAAGATTCTTCTAGAACAGAAAGGTGCATTTATTACTTAATATATCCACACAAGTAATTATTCTCTTCAACATTACTTTTTAACGTTGTGTGTTCAGTGTCAGATATGGTAAAGTAAAACAGAGACTAATTTCTAATTTTGCTTCATAGAGTCCTCATCAAGCGTACAAACTCTTCCAGCGAGCTGTGTGAAGAACCTCCACTTCTAACAGAGGCTCTAAGCTGCTCTTTCAAACTGAAAGCTATCTTCCTCATATCCTCTCCTTCTTCGTCCACCATTAACCTCTTAACAGCTCTCTCGACCACTCCTCTGTCTAGCTCACCCTCCACTTGAATCCCAGTTTTCCAAACACACTCCACGTATCTCGCGTTCACCTTTTGATCACTCGTAGATGGCCAGCAGATCATGGGAACTCCTTCGCTGATGCTTTCTAGTGTTGAGTTCCATCCACAATGGCTCCAAAATCCTCCTATTGCGTGATGAGCAAGTACTTTCTTCTGTGGAGCCCATTTCACAATGTAACCTCTATCCGAGACCGTCTTACTAAACTCTTCAGGCAAAGACTCTGTCCATTCTGAACCATGTATCGACCCTGGTGGGATCACCTATAAAAAGTGTTGGTTGCTAGCAGCCAATCCCAAAGCAGTTNCGAGACCGTCTTACTAAACTCTTTAGGCAAAGACTCTGTCCATTCTGAACCATGTATCGACCCTGGTGGGATCACCCATAAAAAGTGTTGGTTGCTAGCAGCCAATCCCAAAGCAGTTTCCATCACCTCACTGATTTCCATCAAAGCTAAGCTTCCCATGCCTATGTATATCACCGAGTTTACCCTTTGTTTGTTCAACCATTCGATATAGCTCTTGTTCTCTGCAAGCAGACTTGTGGGAACAGAGGCCTATGAAAGGAAGAGCTATGAAACCTAGTAAATACTTGTAAGAGGAGGTTCAAAAGTGTATCTTCATTCATCGAAGTTAGGTTTTACATCACATTGTCCTTTTATAGTGGAGCAATGATAAACCTAATGATTACAAGCTAGATGGATTGTAGACAAGTGTCATCATCAAAAACAGACTGTTGGTGACGCTAAAGGACTAAACATGTTCCTCATTTGGATTGTAGTATGAGCTGGCCTTGGATCCTTGACCGTACGGGAAGAATACGCGGTGAGAGACTTTCCTCTGTTACCGTTGGAGACTGAAGCTAGTTGGACATAAGCAACAGCAGTGGGCTTTACTTCCATTGAGCCCATTTTAGCTTGTTGTTGGACTGAACTTGGGTCTATACATCTTACATCCCTCGCAAACTTTGGGTGGGCTATGAGACCACACCAAGTTTGAACAGTAGATCAGCAAAAACTTGAACTGGCAGAGATTTTGTAAAAATGTCAACAAGTTGGTGAGCTGCAGGAATGTGATAAACAACCAAAGTGCCTTCTGCAACCTGCTCCCGAACATAGTGGTAGTGCACTTTGAAGTGCTTAGTCTTCTTGTGAAGCGTTGGATTTGCAGAAAGATACACAGCAGATAGGTTATCACAATATAACTTAGGTGCATGAGTGAGTGGCATCCCAACATTATCCAAAAGGTCTTTCAACCAGGTTACTTCAGCTGCCGTATCAGAGAGGCAACGATACTCAGCCTCGGTGGAGCTGCGAGATACTGAAGTCTGTCGTTTTGCAGACCATGAAATTAGATTCTTACCAAGAAATGTGCAGAACCCACCGGTTGATCTACTTGTTGTTGGACATCCTGCATAATCGCTGTCACTGTAGGCACGCAATGTCGAGTCACTGTCATTGGAGTAGGAGATGCCATAGTCGATGGTCCCCTTTATATAACGGAGTATACATTTCAATAGGCTGAAATCTGCTACTGTTGGCGAGTGCATTCTTTGACACACAAGATTCACTGCAAACTGTATATCTGGACGCGTAAGAGTAAGATATTGTAACTTCCCAGCTAAGCTTCGAAACAGAGTCGGTTGATCAAAAGACTCTTCCTGCCCTTTCACCTTTTGGAGCTCCAAAGGAAGTGGAGTTGAAGCTGGGGCACATTCAGCCATCCCAGCAGCAAGAAGAAGATCCTCAACATACTTGTGCTGATTAAGAAATAACCCTGCAGAGTGATAGTGAGCTTGTATTCCAAGAAGATAACTCAACCTGCCCATATCTTTCATCCGAAACTCTTGACTTAAAGAATGAAGTAACTCATCAATCAGTTGAGGATTGTTCCCAGTTAAGGCCATGTAATCCACATAAAGTAACAGGATGATGAGATTGTTGTCTTTAAGATAGACAAAGAGTGAAGGATCCTTAAAGCTGCACTCAAAACCAAACTGCAAAAGAAATTTACTGAATTTATCATACCATGCTCGAGGAGCTTGTTTTAATCCGTACACTGCTTTATTGAGCTTCCATACATGCGACGGATGATCACTATCGGCGAATCCAGGAGGTTGGTTCATATACATCGTCTCATTTAAATCGCCGTGTAGAAAGGCGTTTTTGACATCTAGCTGTTTGATCTCCCACTTGTGAGCTGTTGCAGCATGAAGAACCATACAAACTGTTGCATTTCGAACTACTGGACTATATGTTTCAAAAAAATCAACTCCTTCTTCTTGATCATACCCTTTGGCTACCAGACAAGCCCTCAATTTGTCCAAGCTCCCATCAGCCTTAAGTTTTGCTTTGAAGACCCATCTGCAACCGAGTACGTTCATATCTTGTTGATATGGAACCAAATTGAAAGTGTTCGTTTCCACAAATGACTCAACTTTATCACCCATTGATGCAGTCCATCCTGGGTGTTTTAGAGCCAAAGCTACTGTTTTAGGCTCTTTGACAGTGGTGTGAGTGGCATTAAGAGCATATTTTGGGTTTGGTTTTCGAACACCATCCTTTCCTCTAGTTATCATAGGATGATCGTTGACAGTAGTCTGCAGTGGAGGGAAATCTTCCTCTGAGAAAAGTGAAGCCTCGCTTGACGAACCTTCATCCGTGTGTGTAGTGTCTGAATCAGAAGTTGTGTTTACAGGATCTGACTCAGAACTTGTAGTTACAGGACCTACAACCTCTGCAACCGGAGGAACCAGAGTTTGTTGTTGGACTGAACTTGACACTGAAATCTCTGGTGGAGCAAGAGGTTGATCCGGATTACTTGATGGAGTTAGAAAGCTTTGTTGCCAGGCAGACAGTAGCGGGCTTGTTGTTGGAGGGAGAAGATTAGAGTAAGCATCGATAAAGGGAAAAATAGTTTCATCAAAGAGCACATGCCGATTGATGTACACACGTCCTGTTGGAGGATAGACACACCTATAACCCTTGTACTTGTCGTTATAGCCAAGAAACACACACTTAAGTGACTTTGGATCAAACTTGTTTCCACCATAAGCACGCAGTGTGGGATAGCAAGCACTACCAAACACGCGAAGAGACGAGTAATCCGGTTTTTCAGAGAACAAAATTCATAAGGACTTTGAAAAGACTTGTGAGCAGACGAAGGCAGCCGATTGCTAAGATAATTTGCAGTGAAAAAGGCTTCAACCCAATATTGTTGTGGAACTTTGCTTTTAAACATCATGTTGAGTCCTAGTTCAGTTAAATGTCGATGTTTTCTTTCAGCTAAGCCATTTTGTTGTGGCGTGTGAGGGCACAATATTAGTTGTTTGATCCCACAATTTGCAAGGTGATTGACAAATTGAGTACTGATAAATTCACCACCACCATCACACTGAAACATCTTGATTTTTTCACTAAACTGATTCTCAACAAGACTTTGGAAAAGAAGAAAAACTGAGTAGAAATCATATTTATTCTTCAATGGATAAAACCAACAATATCGAGAGTAGTTGTCAACAAAGATAACATAATATCTGAACCCTTGAGTAGAGGTGACAGGAGCAGGAGCCCAAAAATCACAATGTAGCCTCTCAAGAGGTTTACTAACTACAAAAGTAGAAGAAGAGAAAGGAAGTTGAGCACTCTTGCCAAGCCTACAAGACTCACAAAGCTTGTTGGTACGTTTATTGACTGAGATTACTGCAGTTGATGATAAGTGTTGAAGAATCTCTGCACTTGGATGCCCTAACCTTTGATGCCAAACCTCATCACTAGTTGAAAGCTGATGTGTTGAGTAAAAAGCACTGAAAGCAAGGTTGTCCAACACATAATGATCCTTACTCCTGTTTCCGGTTGTGAGGAGCTGCTTGGTATGCTTGTCCTTTACACGCACACTATCAGAGTCAAACTTAATCGTGCAAGGATAATCGGAGCATAACTTTGATACAAACAAAAGAGACTGAGTGACATTAGGACAGACAAGAACATCATTCAGAGGAAGGAATTTACCTGTCAAAGTCTGCAGTGGGACTGATCCAATGTGCGTGATAGGTATAAAATCACCATTTCTAACCATGGCCGAATCGTTTTCATTATATGGTTGTGATTGTTGAAGATTTGTTGTTGAGTTCGTGATATGAGCAGTTGAACCACTATATGGAAGCCACTCAGTCCCATTGTGATGTTCACCTTCTGAAACCCGCATAGCCGCAAGAGCAGTAGGTAGTTCAGGAGATTGAAAGTCTTCATTGTAACGATTGTAACATTTGGCAGCATTGTGGCCATATTTGCCACAAATCTGACAGGTAGGCTGAGAGGAAGCACTATTCTGATTACTCCCGTGTTGTTGAAAACCTCGACCCCTGGTAGAGTAGTTACCTCTTCCTCTATAACCATTTCGAGAACCAGATCGTCCTCCTCTGTTGTTGGAAGATCCCCTGTCAAAGTATGTTTTCTCAGCTTGAAAGGCAAGGTGTGGTGTGACTGATGGAGCAGCAGAGTAAGTCTTCAGCTTGTCATCAAACGCAATAACTTTGAAAACAACATCCTCATAGCAAGGACCAGGCACTGTATCCATAGAATGTTCAATCACAGTAGCAACTGACTCATATTCTTTTCCTAAACCAGTTAACAAGCCATGTATCTTCTCTAGATCAGTCATAGGAAATCCTATAGAGTCGAACTGATCAAACACTTGCTTTAGCTCACTCAGATATTCATCCATAGAGCAACCATATTTGAGACAAGCACGCAGCCTATTCTACAGTTTGAATTTCCTAGTAGTAGAAACTCGATTAAATTTCTTAGCAAGAGCAGACCATACCTCTTGAGCAGAGTGCATACCATAGACTGCGCGAAGTGCCGGTTCAGACAGAGAACCAAAGATCCACGCCATAACCAGTTGGTCATTACGAACCCATTTCGCTAACTCTGGATTCGACTCTATAGTAACACCCGCAGGACCAGTAACAGAACGAGTTGCATCTGGACGCGAGATTGAGCCATCAATGTAACCAAGTAGCATTTGAGGTAAGAGGAAAGACTCAAATTGAGTCTTCCATAGCAAGTAGTTGGACTCATTAAGTTTGACGGTCACAACTTGAAAAATAGAAAGAGGAGCGGAAGAAAAAGATTCAGTTGTAGCCATTGAGGAGTATTACCGGTGCTCTGATACCATGAAAGGAATAGTTATGAAACCTAGTAAATACTTGTAAGAGGAGGCTCAAAAGTGTATCTTCATTCATCGAAGTTAGGTTTTACATCACATTGTCCTTTTATAGTGGAGCAATGATAAACCTAATGATTACAAACTAGATGGATTGTACACAAGTGTCGTCATCAAAAACAGACTGTTGGTGACGCTAAAGGACTGAACATGTTCCTCATTTGGATTGTAGTATGAGCTGGCCTTGGATCCTTGACCGTACGGGAAGAACATGCGGTGAGAGACTTTCCTCTGTTACCGTTGGAGACTGAAGCTAGTTGGACATAAGCAACAGCAGTGGGCTTTACTTCCATTGAGCCCATTTTAGCTTGTTGTTGGACTGAACTTGGGTCTATACATCTTACAGCCTATAGGATACACTGGAATCTCTAGCTGTTTTTGCAGAAAAGACAGAGATGAGCTCTCTAGGCAGCTCGCTGTGTTGATTATCACAGTGGAAGCTGTACGTTTGTCAACTGAATTCGTATACAACTCCATTGTGCTTTCTAGTGATGCAAATCGTGAAACCGGAAAGTCTTTATATCTCAGGGGATGAAACTCTGGAACTAGCTCATCCTGTTGCCCTTTGGGTTCTGCGAAAAGGTCAAAACCATAGTGATACAACATTATAGAGACTTAGGAAAACCCGAAACAGAGAATTTGAGAGTACGTTTCAAGTCAGCCAGGTCATTGTTTGCATAGAGTTTGTCAAATACGGAGCGAGAAGCAAAAGCCGTGGCACATGTTGTGCTGAAAATGACAGTTGGAAGCTTAAACTCCTTGGCGCAGCTTCAGCAAAGTACATGAACCCATTCTAGATAACACATGAGATCTCATTACCTTGTTGCAGCAGCAACTGACACAAACAGTTCTTGAAGCTCACCTGACACTCTTTGTTGAGCTTAAGCAGAAACCGTAGTGCTCCGTGATCCTTCAAAGCAGACTCCAGTAAGCTTTCTGGGATAGTGAAAAACTGGAAATCAGTGAAGTCATCTGAAGGAATAAAGTGATTGAACTTGGTTTGAATCACTGTGATTGTGAAACCCTTAGAGTGAAGGCTCTTCGCAAGTTGTGTCATTGGAGATATATGTCCTTGAGCTGGAACTGGAACCAGGACTAGTCGTCTCCTCCCCTGATTCTCCTCCATTTCGGGTCCTAAGATTTTCATCTATGAGATTTATTCAAAGAAGTATGTTTCTACTATAAATATCAGATTGTCAGACTCGTGGACATTAATTTATCTGTGTTATGTGAAGCATGTGGTAGATGGTGTATGCTTCATCTTCTTGGTGCGCCTCTTGTTTCAACTCTTCAATTATTTTGTTAGAGAGTAACCAAATACCAAAATAAAAAGATGCTTTTGTCCTCTTGTTTCATTTAATTGGCTCTTTTGTGATGCAACAATTATATATTGAGCAAACTGCCAAGAGAGATACTTGTGTTTGATACTTTGATGCAACAATTATTTATTGCTTTTTTATTCGCATAAAAAAACCACATACTTTAAATTTTTGCAAGATCTAACTTGATCTACACAATTCAACCATCTCTGATAATAGATGTCGTTCAACATCTTTACTTTGTCTTCAAGTACTTGACAAGCTCATCAAAAGCGTTGTATGAGGTACCCCCACTTTTCACAGAGGCTTTGAGCTTCTCTTTTAGAACGAGGGCTCTCTCCTGCATCCTGGCTCCTTCACCGTCCACCATCAACCTCTTCACAGCTCTCTCAACCTCTCCTCTATCCACTTTACTACCTTCAACCTGGAACCCTATTCTCCAAACACTTTCTATATACATTGCGTTCAACTTCTGCTCGCCATGAAAGGGCCTACAAAATCATTGGAACTCCTTCTGATATGCTCTCAAGTATTGAGTTCCATCCACAGTGGCTCCAGAAGCCTCCCACTGCGGGATGTCCAAGTACTTTAATCTGTGGTGCCCATTTTACAATGTATCCTCCTCTTTCTGAGACCATCGTACTGACTTCCTCTGGCAATGACTCGGAGCCATGTCGGATGACCCATAAAAAAGGTTGGTTACTATCACACAACCCCCAAGCCATCTCCAAAAGTTCCTTGGTGACCATGTCAAATATGCCTCCCAGGCTTATGTCTATCACTGACCTCGGTTTCTGCTTGTTCAGCCATTCAGTGCAGCTCCTGTCCTCTTCAAGTAAGCTACAAGGTGGGGAAGGTGTCATGTGAAGAGGGCCTATATGGTAGATCGGAATTCCAATGTATTGTTCCAACCATGACAGAGACGAGTTCTCAAGGCAGCTCACCGTGTTGATGATAACAGCAAAAGCTGTTCTTTTGTTCGTGACTTCCCTACAGACTTCAAGAACTTGTTCTAGTGGCCCCATTCCTGAAACCGGTAGGTCTTTGTATCGTAATGGATACAAACTTTCCACCACCTGGTCTTGCATTTCAGGATCTACAAAAAAAAGAAAAGTTAGGTGAAACAAATGGTTTCGGGATGGGTTATTAAGCTGGTTTTAAGCACCTTCCATGTCTTCCAAGAACTTCTCGGCATTGAGTTCGCTTAGTACACATCAGGAAGCGTAATTTGTAGCACTATTAGCGCTGAAGATGACACTGGGAAGGTTGAACTCCTTAGCTGCTGCTGCACAGAAGTACATGAACTCGTCGTAGATGATACATGCAATATCATTGCCTTGTTGCAGCAACAACGTAACTGAGCTATAAAGTCCTTGAAGCTTGCCTCACTTGTTCTGTTGAGCTTTTTCCCAAACTCGATTGGTCCAAGTTTCTCGTATTCAGACTCTGGTAAGCTTTCTTTGATGGTGACAAACTCAGGGAAGTGTTGAGAAGAAGAGCTTACTTGATTGAAGTGTCCCTCAACAACTGTAATAGAGAAACCAGTGGAGTAAAGGGCTTTCCCAAGTTGCATCATTGGAGTTACATGACCTTGTGCTGGAACTGGAACTAACACTATCCTTCTCTCAGCTTCCTTATTCCATTGCTTAACTTATTCGGCTATTTCTCTCTTGCTCTTTCTATCGTTTCAAGTTGCATTGCGGAACATCTTTAAATAACTGATCCAACTTACTACTATTATTGAAAATTAATTTGCATGGGCGTTTAGTAAAAGGAAGAAAATGACATTTATTTAACTCTAAGGAAAACGTGCATGTTTCCTTTTTGTTGGTGGAAGCCACCTAAGCTAACTCAATTATTGCATGAGAGTCCTTGGTGGAAGCCACCTAAGCTAACTCAATTACAGCATGAGAGTCCAAAGAGTTGATATATACAGCGTGACCATTTTCCACACTACATATTTTTCTACTACTAGAAAGTATAAACCAGTATTAATTCAGTAAATTCGAATATTTTTTATTAATATTTCATGAAATTGTTTTGGTGTGTTGAGAGCACAGCAGACTAGCTAATGTAATTAACTTTCATTTAAACTAGTTTTTACACTACGGATCTATTATTTTGTTGATATATATACTGTTAACGGTCGTAAATAGAGTTTTGTAGATATTTTTGATTCGCAAGTTGAGAATATACATTTTACGATTTGTTAGTTATGATTTAAGAATAAATGATCTGGCATATTCTTATTATGATTCTCAATTGATATTATTGGATTAATAGTGTATATTTAAAGCTAATAAGATCTTATCAAATATGTAATCGTTTATTAAACGCAAATTAGATATTTCCTAAGATGTATTCATCTTGAATTAGTTGCTATATTATAGGGATGTGATTAAGAGGATGTGATTACATAAATTAGGTTATCAATTCTTTTTGTCAAATTCAGTCATAAAAATTCGGCATGCAAATTAGATATTTCCTAAGATACAATGGGCATTAATTGACATTAATTGGATGTAAATAAGTATGCTATGAATTAAAAACCAGCCCAAAATATTCGGCAATCTTAAGGAAGATCCGAATAATTGAATCGGTTATAATTTTAGTTAAAAACCTGACTCGAAGTTGGCAAAAAGTGATGGCACCCTATTGTACTCCAAAAATGTATTCCGAGCTCTATATGTGGATATACTTGTTTGGTTACAAATATCCTAAGACAATTTTTAATATATATCTGTTTATAAAAATTCAAATCATATTATATGCTGAAAAAAATCTAAAATTTTATTAACTTTATGTACTGAATAGTAATTAAAATAATTAAATATAAGATTAAATAAAAATGAAAGGAGAATTATATTTTAATCTAACATATT
>NC_025688.1:13761019-13774551 GCF_000633955.1 Camelina sativa
GACCCGAAGTTGGCAAAAAGTGATGGCACCCTATTGTACTCCAAAAATGTATTCCGAGCTCTATATGTGGATATACTTGTTTGGTTACAAATATCCTAAGACAATTTTTAATATATATCTGTTTATAAAAATTCAAATCATATTATATGCTGAAAAAAATCTAAAATTTTATTAACTTTATGTACTGAATAGTAATTAAAATAATTAAATATAAGATTAAATAAAAATGAAAGGAGAATTATATTTTAATCTAACATATTTATTTAAATTAGATAGATATATTTTAGGAAATTAATATTATCAAATAAGGAAATGATTGTGTTTGGTTATAAGGAATGTAGAGAATTTAGTTGAGACTTGTTTGGATACAAAGATAAGAGAGGATGACACAAAAATGTAGTTCAAAAATGTTAAGATAGATAAAGAAATTGGCATATAAGTGTCAATTCAATTTCCAAAAATTTACACAATGATGACTTACAATCAGTCTCATACTAAATTATGATATGTGTATATATAGTTCGAGTCCAGAAATTAATTTGATCCGGGACAATAATATTGCACCTTAAGTAAAAAAATTAAAGATCATATTTTTCTAAAAACTTAATAAAACAGAAGTGTTTATACTGTTACCAAAAAAAAAAAAAAAATTGGGGTTTGTGTATGTAAGAAATGGAGTTTATAATTTTAGGGCTGTGCTTAGTTATGTACTTATGTTTTATCCATGATTATGTTTCTGTCTTTAACTAAGTGCCTACTAACGCCTTACGGGGTCAGAGCACTTGCAGCCTATTTTTTCTCAAGTTTTATTTAAGGGCAGAGGCTATCATATTACTTTGATTTGATGTTTTCTTATAATGATGCAACAATGACAAGACAAAAATATTTTGTTTTCTAGTGAACAAGTATGTAAAAAAGATGGAATCATGGACTTGATATATGAAATCAACAAAATTTATCTCTTGGAGTACACAGCTTGTAAGCAGGATGGGAAGGCTTACCGTAGGAAAGCAAAGACACCGCAATGCACATAGATCTTTCGACTCATTGATATATAGTGTTTTTATCAGTTTTGAGTATTTGTTTTCTCTTTTATATATTTTATTTAGTCAAAACATGTTTTTGGAGTTTTTATTTCTTTATCGAGTTTTTATGGATTGTAAGATACTTTAAAGAAAAATGAGTAATTGTGAATAAAAACAAGCATATGATATGATATGATATGGATGTTGGTTGTTGAACAAGAAAACAAGTATATGAGAGACCCACATCGCTAAGCAACGAAGTCTAAACTGGCAAGTTCACGTAAAAACCCGCCTATTTGAGAGATCCATCGAGATAAGTAAAAGCGTCTAAACCAGCATGTATATGTACAAACTTGTCTGTCTAAGAAACCCGCCAGTCTGATATACGAATGACTGCGATAATGCCCTAAGCAGGCTAACTTTTTACCTCATTTCGAGACACTATAAATACATTTTCTTATTTTCTTAAAAACCTAAGTTGGAATTTAGATTCATTCTACGCTTTATTTTCTAGCTAGTTTTCATCTCTTTTCACTATAAGCAACCTTGGGATAAGAATCCATCCTCTTTGACAAATTAGAGAAGATTTCTAAATCCTTTTACTTTATTATCAATTCGATCATGATTTCTTTCATATATTTTGTGTTATTTTCTGCAACATGAGTGAGTAGTTTCCTTATTGGGTTTTAGGGTTCCAATTAGGAGATTCAGTGAATTGATGTTTTAATTGTTGTTTAGAGTTCTCAACCATATGTTCTTTGATTCACATGATCTTAATGATAAAGTAGGATTGATCACCTTGTTTTAAACTCTAGATTTTTCTGTGCATCAAAAGTGTTCGATAGTGTGACGCCAGATATATCATAATTTTTAGGTGTTTTTAGTCATGATATAAGTCTTATTTATAGAGTCTTTTTGGTATTTTTAAAGTCTTTTGAGTCTTTATAGGATTTAGCATGGATGGGAGCTAAATATGAAGATTTGGAGCTTAATCAAGCATTGAGGATGAGCTACGAAGTTGAGAGGCGAATTCAGAAGTCTGCATCGATCGATGCAGTGTCCACAAGACAAATAAGAAGTTTTCCCACAAGTTTTGAAGATTTACAAAGCTGCCCCAAAGTTTCCATATTTGCATCATTAGCACCTGGACGTGTTTTTGGAATATTTATATGATTTTTATGATCATTGTTTAGACCTAAGCTTTATTTTTCCCTGCAAATTTTGAGTGAAAACCCTGAGAGATTTTTAAAGAGTTTTTGGAGAGAAGAATCAAGACTCCTTCAGAGAAGATTCATCACTCCTTTTCTTCTACCTTTAATCTCTTAATGCTAACTATTTTATTCATGATTTGTGTTCTTACAATTATGTCTGAGTAGATCTGCTTGTTGGGTTTTGGGTTTTTCATTAGGGATTTCATGGATTGTTAGATTGATTAATTGTTTGGATTCATTATCTTTCTTGTTCTTCACCATAGGTTGTTCTTAATGCTAGATCTTTGATTAGTCATATGGATTTTGATCTTAGGATTATTAATTAATATGAGAATATAATTGATTTTCCTGACAAAAACCTTTGGTGAGAAAAATTACTTCTTGCAAAGAGATTTGATTTAGTAATTTTGTGAACTTATCTAAACTTGATTTTATTGCTGGTTTTTAACTTGAATTTTGCAAAGAGATTTGGATTTTCGGATTTTATAAACTTAGATAATATTTGCAGTGAGAACTGATTTATTTTACAATTGTGTTTAGAGTTCAAGGACGGTGCTTAATTATTGAATCCTGCTTGCTTAATTAATTGATCCAATTTTCCATGATTTCCTGAGAATTTCCCTAGGCATAGCGTTTCATCCATCTGAATTTACCTCTCTTTTATTTTCTGTTTTTGCATTGCTATTTAAATTATAATTTTGGTTTAGCATAATTAAAAGATTAATAAATCTATTGTGTGATCTAGAGTCTCTGTGGATTCGATCCCTAAGTACTACAATTGATCTCTTAATTTGAGAGAGTAGCTCTAGGGTAAATTTGAGCATATCAAATTTTGGCGCCGTTGCCGGGGATCGAACTCGGGTCACCCGCGTGACACGCTTTTGTTTCTTTTCTCTTGTGTGCTTCAGGTACATGCCTAAGCCTAGCACCAGGAAAAATCCTACTGGTCCAGTTGTGAAGCTTACAAATCAAGAGTTAGGACAACTAGAGCGTGAAAACACAAAAGCAGCCAAATCAGTGAAGATGGTCAAAACACTCATATTGAGACCTGATGAGGCTGAAGTTTTGAGGGATCAAGAGGGTCATGTGTACAACGAGCAAGGCCAGAAACTTGATGCTGAAGGACGAGTTATTCAGGAAGAACTTATCGTGGTTGAGGATGATGCATGTGGCGTCAAGCGACGCAACGATGGCATCGATCGACGCAACCAAGACGGCATCGACCGACGCAACATTGGCGTCAAACGACGCAATGCCAGAAACGGTGCGAATGGTGCAGATTTGGAAGGTCACAACCAACAGAACCATTAGGCTAGACGGGACAACAATGGAGAGCTTGTCAGGACCAGACTTGTTCTATGAGAACCGCTCCACAATTGTCCCTCCTCCATTTCCCAGGAATGATTTTGAGCTTAAGCCTGCATACTTTGCTCTTGTTGGACAAAGCCCTTTCCAGAATCTGCCACATGAGAAGCCCTTAGACCACATTGAGCACTTTGAGGATATAGTCACCAGCATCAAGGCTAATGGAGCCACAGAGGACTATCTCTACTGCAAGCTCTTCCCCTATTCTCTTGTTGGGGAAGCTTCTCATTGGCTAAGGCAACTTAAACCAGGATCTCTGAAGACCTGGAATGACATCAAGGTGGCATTTTGAACTACTTCTATGATGATGCGATGTCTGATGAGCTGAGGATTAAGCTCTCCACCTTTAGACAAGGACCTGCTGAATCTTACAAAGCTGCTTGGGTGAGGTTCAAAGTATATCAGAGAGACTGTCCGCATCATGGTTTCTCAGAGGTGCAGTTGATTAGCATCTTTTTTAGCAGTATTGACTGGAGGTATCAGATGGCTTTGGATGCTGCTAGCGATAGGAATTTCAAGACAAGGTATCCAGATGAAGCTGAACAATTGATTGAAAGGCTAGCATCAAGCAACAGTATCAAGAATGCAGATGTAGTGACCCTCACTAAGGGCAGAAATCCCAAAATAAAAGTTCGGAGAAATGGCCTGGATAAGACTTAGGGAGGAAGAGGAAGAAAAACAAAGAAGAAAGGCCGAAGAAAAATACGCGAGTTGGAGAATGGCCAAGCCAAGACCAAAGTGGCTGGATGTACGATCGAGACCTTAAGACTGATCGGGAGTTGGCGGTTTATGCGGAAAACTGCGTATGCGGAAGAGACGGTCTAGTACAAAGAACGACAGTACGGTCCGAGAAGTGCTGGAGGGAAGGACCTAAGGGAGATGGACCAAGAGTTGTCCGAGAAAAGATTGAGAGAGTACGGAGGAACCGAACGCAGTCCAGACCAAGACCGACCCATGGCCGAGAGATGTCCGAACGATACCATACGTGCCGTACGGTCGGACAGGACGATTTTTCCGCAGGAAGAGGAGATAGTGACGGCATAATCATTGTGTTCTTATGAGTTGGGCCAATAAAATTTCATGCAAGGAAGAGTGCATTTCACACGCCACATGCAAGCTCATGTGCGCCAAGTGGCGGGCGATTGGCTTACACGCGCCACATGCAAGCTCATGCTTGCCATTTGTCAAATAGCACTAAGGGAAGAGAGGGGGTGTGCTCGACCTATAAAAATAACCCTTGAGATCATTTTTCTCTCATTTTCGGAAACCCTAAACACTCAAAGCTCGGTTTTTGCTCTCAAATCCAAGAGAAGAGAGAGTTGCTCGGAGGGTGAATCTGTTGAGACNNNNGGGGGGGGGGGAGACGCTGTTGCGGACTAGGAGAGAATTGAGGAAGAGTTGCTGTGAAGTCGCGGTGGACGCAAGAAGAGGGAGTTGTCTGATCCACGGTGCAGTGAAGTCCAACCATCATCCGTTGCCCCAATGTGAGTTCTGTGGTAATTGTGTGTGGAGTGCTGCATTGATCTTTAGATCCTTACACATACTCCTTTGCGTGATACATTTAGACTAGATTCATGTTAGAATCACTTTAAGTTAATGCATGCGAAATATGGTAGGATTCAAGCTAAATTCATGTTTAAATGCACATAGAATTTGAGCTAGGAATCACCATGCGAAAATGAACTTGGATGCATTTTAAAGTAAGTTGGACTTGCTTAAAATTTGGATGAAAGGGTTTGCATGCATGGTTAAATTGGAAGGATTTTATTTGCAATATTTCTTGCTTAAAATCGATTGCATGCATGAATTAAATTGGTGAAGCTTGTTTGCAATTTTTATTGCATAATTTTGGTTGAGGTTAACTTCCATGCGTAAATGGACTTAAAAGATTTAAAGGGTTAAATCGCTTAAAAATTGGCTTGCATGCATAAATGGACTTAAAGGATTTATATGGGTTAAATCACTTAAAATTGGTTTGCATGCATAATTGAACTTGTTGCATTAAGTTGCTTAAAGTGGTTGCATGCTTGTAGGACAATCTAAGTTGCATGAATTGTCATTCTTGTTGCTTGTTGATTGTTGCATGTTCTCTTGCTTGATTTTCCTTCTTGTTATGCTTGATTTTCTTGCTTGAGTTGTTGGTGTATTTTAGCTAAGTCTCTCGAATTTGTTTCTTGAGTCGTAGCTAGAATAGTGTAGTCGATCTTTTGTTCCAAATATTGTTTGTCTCGCAAGATTTCCCGATGACCACTCGCGCGGGACAATGTCACGGCTAGCTAGCTACTAGCGTGACCGCTACATGACGATGTAGCATTTGTGTGGGCTCATGCTGGTTACCTTTGTGGTTTCAGCATGGGAAATGTTGTGGAACGGAACAGATTATCGAGGGCCCTTAGGTGAAAGAGTCTAGAGTATTTCAAGTGTTCCTTGTTTTATTCTAGTCGTCTTTGCGAGTTGTGTAAGAGTTAAGAGTCTAAAGTGGTCAAGTAATCCTTGTTCCCTTTAGTCGTCTTTTTCTGCGAATAGCGAGTGTAGATCGTCCGAGTTGAGTCGTGTCGTTCTAACCTCTCTCGCTTGTTTGTTGTTTATAACTTTCGCGATTGTTTCTGTTGCGTTGCTTTGATTGCTTGTTGGCTTCTTTGCCTTGCTTGTTTCCTTTGCCTGTTGGGGTAGTCGGGTTGGAGAACTAGAATCCTGTTTAGGAAAGGGGTGCCCAGGCTCACTGAGTAATCTTAGATTACTCATGATATTATTTTGTCTTGCAGGAAGCCTAAGTGAGTCTAGAGCTGGAGCAAACATTAGGGTACCGGATAGGGTTTTCTGTGTTCTTTGTAAAACCCTATATTTTCCTAAATGATATGTGTAAAATTATCCGACTATCTATGTATATTTCTTTGATGACTTATTTTCCAATAAAATGAATTATTAAAGTAATATATTCGGATTTCGGGAAAACAAGGCAAGTTGCAAATGGTACTCGGCCTTGTCCGGGTCAACACAACGCGTGCGGGACGCAAGGGTTGCAAAGCCTAAGTGAACCTTGGCCGCGGGTTTAGTCGCGTCCAGGAGGACTGGTCGGGAAGCTGCAGCTTCTGTCCCTCGACCAGACCACCAGGGTGCGGTTCCCACACATGTGGCGTTCCGGTGCCGTCCGCGGTCCTGTCCAGCCGTACGGCGGTTCGGGGGCGTTACAATGGTGGTATTAGAGCGGTGTTTTCGAACCTGCGAGCACTTGTGCATTTCAAAGTTTTATCGAGTAATGTGTTGCAAAAACACAAATTTTATCCGGTTGTTTGCTTGTCTAGTTGTAAGTTAAACCTTAGAAGGGGTTAGCATCTGACCTTCTTTTGTGTGGGTTTAGATGTCTTCAGGTGATTCAGGTTGCGGGGATGGTTCAGGAGAAGAGGGGCCAAGACATGAGGGTTATGAGTATCACAATGGGTATTTGTCGACGGAGTCAGAAAGTAGTCACGGGCCAATTGATCCGAACACTTGGAGTGTGGATTGGCGATTAGTCGGAGACGATGACAACCTGTCTATTGAGACCGATCCATCCGAGTGTCTGGACGGATCAGAAGAAGTGGAAGTGGATCATGATGATCAGACGGTTGTGTTGGAGATTGGGGAGCCAAGTCGTATCCAAGTCAGGATAGATGCTCAAGGAAGTTTTCAAACTGTCCAATCGGAGATCATGGAGAGGCGGAAGTTGAGCTCGCCGATAAGTTACAAAAGTTATTGTTGGAACTTGTGGAGGATCAATACGATGATATTAATCCCGAAGATTATATGAGAGAGTACCCGGAGGCAGTCGAGAGGATTTTGAACTTCTTGACGGAGGTGTATGCACCAGGAAAAGAAGCTGCTGCTAGTGGAAATGGGGTAACACCCGAGACTGGGGGTACCAGTGCGGGACAACCGGTGGAGGAGAGACCGGAGACGGTTACAAGAATTCTTCGTATGTTGAACGAATTGCACTCACCAGAGAGAACAAGTGGAGTTGAAGGTGAGCCTATAGTACCGGAAGCCGAGAGGAAAGAGAATCCAGGTGACGGAGAATCTAAGTCCGAGGAGCGGACGACGAGAAGGGAGGAATTTGAGGAGGTGATCGAGATTTTGTCAAGCGAGGACGAGGGGATACCGACCTTGGTGGTAGAACCAAGGAGTGATCAAGAAACGATACCGAGAGATGGAAACCAAGAAGCTGACGTAAGTGTGGAACATAGAGAGGACGCGAGACCAAGGACCAGTTCAAGCCGAGATGTAAGAGACCAAGGTGGACCAGATCAAGTGGTGCCAGACCTAGTAGTACTAGACCAGGTTGTGCCGAGGCACAACAGTCCTATTCGAGCCATACCTTTGCGGATGGTGTTAGCTGATCAAGAGGAGGAACCAAGAGACCTGGAATGGGAGAGGATCTCCGAGTTAAGGAGATTGAACCGAGGGCATGTAAGATTCGAGGAAGGAGAGAGCAGTTCAAAGAGGCCGAGGATGACATATAAGGAGATGCAATGGAGAGATCAGCCGGACGCGCAGTCTAAGACTTCGCAACCGAGAGGCCGACTAAGGACTAGAGCCACTGCCCGAAAGAGAGTGGTGTATCCGAACCAAGTCAATATGAGGAATCAACCTTATTGCGATCTGTGCGAGGGAGTTGGACATTGGACTAGGAACTGTTGGAGGAAAGCGCTTAGACGTATGTTGTCCCCAAAGAATGCGGAGTGTGAAGACTGTGGGATGCGAGGGTACTTTGCCTATCATTGTCCGAACCCAGATTACATGAGGCATTCGAGGCCTTGTGATTAGTGTGGGATACCGGGACACTTGAATAATCATTGCTGGAGAGCAATACCGCAGCGTCCGTTGATCCCAGATCATATTATCTGTACCGAGAGTGGGAGGAGTGGACATTTCACTCATAGCTGTCCGGACCGAGTTGTGCGAGAGGGAGAGAAACCATCAAGCCAACTTGTGCATACGGGGGAGAACCCGTTAGCCCGAGCTGTTAGAGATGAAAAGAACCCGATGAATCAAGCTGGAACCTCATTGTTTGTTGCCTCTATCTCGACCGAGTCTCCCGCTGAACCGGGAACTGATGGGCTGGCTAGGGCGTGTGTGTGCAGTTGCAAAGAGTGTACCAAGCGCAGGAACCGGTAGAATGGTTGGGAGTAAGGGAAGTTTTCCTTTAAGGTTTGCGTGTAAGGGTTGGATAGTTTTCCTAGTGTTGTAAGCTTCTAGACTTAACTTTTGTTATGTTTGTCTAGGATCCAAACCCTTGAAGTATCGGCTAAGTGGTGTAGAACCTCTGTACCTTTCTTCGTTTGTAAAGTACTTTGTGTTCTTTAGCCGTGTTTTTGGTGTTGTTGTGTTGTTGTGTGCTAATCTTTGCTTGTTTAACTGCTTACTTTGATTTCCTTGAGTTTTATAGGTTGCATAGTTAATTATTTTCATAATTAGCTTGCATCAGCGTGATTGATGAGGATTCACGTAAGTCACCACAAAACGCGATTAGACAAAACAAAAGAAGTCCAAGAAAGGTTCAAGAAAGTTCCACCAAGAAAGGGCAACCAGTTAAAAAAAAAAAAAAAAAAGAGCAAAAAGAGAGAAATGATGGAGGAAGATGAGGCAAATCCTAAGAAATCGGAAGAGCAAAAGAGCGGTGCAAATCAATCGAAAATGGCAAAACAAATTGAGAAGGTCGAACCAAGTATGAGCAAGAAAATTCCAAAAAAAAAAATAAAAATAAAAGGTGCAAGAAGATGATGCGTAGAAGGAGAAGAAGAAGCATTATTATGCTAAGTAAGGGCGAAGAAAAAGCATTATTATGCTAAGTGGCAAGAGATGAGTAAGGTTTATCAAACCACACCTCATGAGTAAAGGAGCTAGAAGAAGTTGGGTGAAGTAAGAAGTCGATCAAGGAAGGTTAAAGCATAGACTATGTTTTGAAACCAGTAAGGTTCCGCTGAATCGAGCATGGCGAGGAGTTGGTGGAGATATGGGAATTGAACAAGAAGTTCGCAAATGGAGGCAAACATTGAAGATGGAGAAGTCAATAATTTCTACCAAGATCATTTGAACAAGTCCAGAGTTGAAGTCAATCAAGGACAATGAAGATATAAGTCAAGAAAAAGGAGTTCAATTAGTCGGGGAGAGAAGCTAAGTGAAGCTGAAGAAATCAGGAAAAAGTTGAAGACCTATGGAGCGCAAAGTTAAAAAAGCCAAGAGAAGTATCAAGCATAAGTTGAAGAAAGAGAAGTATTGAGTCGAAAAATCTAAAGAAGTGGACAAGTCATGGTACAATAAGGAAAAAGCCTTCGTACTTGAAGAGTTTGAAAATATGAGGAACCAAGTGGATGCTGGAGATGAAGAAGCTTTCCAAAAGCATCAGCCAATGGTGTAAGCGGATCAAGTGTCGAATGGAGTAAGGCTATGTCAACAAGAAAGCCAAGGAGAAGTGAGGGAAGTTTAGTCTTCCAAGAGTAATTCAATGAACATATTAATGTGATGGTAATCACAAGACGAGGACGCAGGTGTCAGGAAGTATCGACAACACAAGAAAAGAAGGAGAAGGCCTGAGAATTCGGGGACGAATTCTTATAAGGGGGGAGAATGTAGTGACCCTCACTAAGGGCAGAAATCCCAAAATAAAAGTTCGGAGAAATGGCCAGGATAAGACTTAGGGAGGAAGAGGAAGAAAAACAAAGAAGAAAGGCCAAAGGAAGACCGAGGAAAAATACGCGAGTTGGAGAATGGCCAAGCCAAGACCAAAGTGGCCGGATGTACGATCGAGACCTTAAGACCGATCGGGAGTTGGCGGTTTATGCGGAAAACTGCGTATGCGGAAGAGACGGTCTAGTACCAAGAAAGACAGTACGGTCCGAGAAGTGCCGGAAGGGACGGGAAGGACCGAAGGGAGAAAGGACCGAGAGTTGTCCGAGAAAAGATCGAGGGAGTCCGGAGGAACCGAACGCAGTCTGGACCAAGACCGACCCATGGCCGAGAGATATCCGAACGATACCGTACATGCCATACAATAAGACAGGACGATTTTGCCGTAGGAAGAGGAGATAGTGGCGGCATAATTATTGTGTTCTTATGATTTGGGCCAATAAAATTTCATGCAAGGGAGAGTGCATTTCACGCGCCACATGCAAGCTCATGTGCGCCAAGTGGCGGGCGATTGGCTTACACGCGCGACAGGCAAGCACATGCTTGCCATTTGTCAAATCGCACTAAGGGAAGAGAGGGGGTGTGCTCGACCTATAAAAAGGACCCTTGAGATCATTTTTCTCTCATTTTCGAAAACCCTAAACACTCAAAGCTCGGTTTTTGCTCTCAAATCCAAGAGAAGAGAGAGTTGCTCGGAGGGTGAATCTGTTGAGACAAGGGGGGGGGGAGACGCTGTTGCGGACTAGGAGAGAATTGAGGAAGAGTTGCTGTGAAGTCGCGGTGGATGCAAGAAGAGGGAGTTGTCTGATCCGCGGTGCAGTGAAGTCCAACCATCATCCGTTGCCCCAATGTGAGTTCTGTGGTAATTGTGTGTGGAGTGCTACATTGATCTTTAGATCCTTGCACATACTCCTTTGTGTGATGCAATTAGACTAGATTCATGTTAGAATCAGTTTAAGTTAATGCATGTGAAATATGGTAGGATTCATGCTTAATTCATGTTTAAATGCACATAGAATTTGAGCTAGGAATCACCATGCGAAAATGAACTTGGATGCATTTTAGAGTAAGTTGGACTTGCTTAAAATTTGGATGAAAGGGTTTGCATGCATGGTTAAATTGGAAGGATTTTATTTGCAATATTTCTTGCTTAAAATCGATTGCATGCATGAATTAAATTGGTGAAGCTTGTTTGCAGTTTTATTGCATAATTTTGGTTGAGGTTAACTTGCATGCATAAATGGACTTAAAGGATTTAAAGGGTTAAATCGCTTAAAAATTGGCTTGCATGCATAAATGGACTTAAAGGATTTAAATGGGTTAAATCGCTTAAAATTGGTTTGCATGCATAATTGAACTTGTTGCATTAAGTTGCTTAAGTTGCTTAAAGTGGTTGCATGCTTGTAGGACAATCTAAGTTGCATGAATTGTCATTCTTGTTGCTTGTTGATTGTTGCATGTTCTCTTGCTTAATTTTCTTGCTTGTTATGCTTGATTTTCTTGCTTGAGTTGTTGGTGTATTTTAGCTAAGTCTCTCGAATTTGTTTCTTGAATCGTAGCTAGAATAGTGTAGTCAATCTTCCGTTCCAAATGTTGTTTGTCTCGCGAGAGTTCCCGATGACCACTTGCGCGGGACAATGTCACGGCTAGCTAACTACTAGCATGACCGCTACATGACGATGTAACATTTGTGTGGGCTCATGCTGGTTACCTTTGTGGTTTCAGCATGAGAAATGTTGTGGAACGGAACAGATTATCGAGTAGGTGAAAGAGTCTAGAGTATTTCAAGTGTTCCTTGTTTTATTCTAGTCGTCTTTGCGAGTTGTATAAGAGTTAAGAGTCTAAAGTGTTCAAGTAATCCTTGTTCCATTTAGTCGTCTTTTTCTGCGAATAGCGAGTGTAGATCGTCCGAGTTGAGTCGTGTCGTTCTAACCTCTCTCGCTTGTTTGTTGTTTATAGCTTCCGCTATTGTTTTTGTTGCGTTGCTTTAATTGCTTGTTGGCTTGTTTGCCTTGCTTGGTTCCTTTGCCTGTTGGGGTAGTCGGGTTGGGGAAGTAGAATCCTTTTTAGGAAAGGGGTGCCCAGGCTCACTAAGTAATCTTAGATTACTCATGATATTATTTTGTCTTGCAGGAAGCCTAAGTGAGTCTAGAGCTGGAGCAAACATTAAGGTACAGGATAGGGTTTTCTGTATTCTTTGTAAAACCCTATATTTTCCTAAATGATATGTGTAAAATTATCCGACTATCTATGTATATTGCTTTGATGACTTATTTTCCAATAAAATGAATTATTAAAGTAATATATTCGGTTTTCGGGAAAACAAGGCAAGTTGCAAATGGTACTCGGCCTTGTCCGGGTCAACACAACGCGTGCGGGACGCAAGGGTTGCAAAGCCTAAGTGAACCTTGACCGCGGGTGGAGTCGCGTCCAGGAGGACTGGTCGGGAAGCTGCAGCTTCCGTCCCTCGACCGGACCACCAGGGTGCGGTTCCCACACATGTGGCGTTCCGGTGCCGTCCGCGGTCCTGTCCGGCCGTACGGCGGTTCGGGGGCGTTACAACAGACCTAGAGCGGAAAAGAGCGCATGAAGGCAATGGTTCAAATCAGTTTGCTACGGTGAATGCTAAGCTGAATACGGTGCACAATCTTCTTGTGGGAAAGAAGTTTGTCCATTTTGCTGAAGATGTTGAGACTTTTGAGCCAAAGCCAGAGATCACAGAAGAAGATGTCAACTATGTGTATGGAGCTGGGTATCAAAATCAGAGATTTGGTTAGAAGAATTCATTCTCAGGAAATCCAAATAGCAACTTCACTAGGAACTATGGTTCTTCTTCTTACCAACCCTTCCCTCCACCCAATTCAGAGAGCAAGATGGAATCAATGATTGGACAGATTTTGGAAGATCAACAGAAGTTAACAGTAGACTTCAATGGAAAGATTGATTTTGTATACACTGAGCTGACTGGGAAGTTTGATGCATTAAACACTCATGTTAAGAAGCTAGAGAATCAAGTGATTCAGACTGCTGGGTCTGTCAAAAGACAAGATGAACTTCTTTCTAGAAGAACATAGTGGAACCCCAAACATGCTTGTAATGCGATTTTGGTGAAGAAAGGAGACGAAGATACGAAAGTAGAACCAGCATCGATCGACGCCATCACAATGGATCGACCGATGCAGTCACCATACATCAAGGCAAACTCACTCTAGAACGAGAGCATTGATCGACACAACATCAGCATCGATCGACACCCCCCCCCCCC